>NC_092372.1:217038593-217153593 GCF_030028105.1 Mobula birostris | reverse complement strand
GAGAATGGAAAATGTCCAGGGGGAGTGGGGCCTTTGACTACATTGCCTACCTTATCGAGGCAGCAGGAAGAGTGGACACTATGGAGCCAGAGTCAAATATAGATCTACTGAGTGGGAAGTCTAAGACCAGAGGGCACAGCCTCAGAATACAAGGACATCTTCTTAGAAGAGAAATAAAGAAAAATTTCTTGAGCCAGAGGGAGGTGAATCTGGGGAATTCATTGCCTCAGATGGCT
This sequence comes from Mobula birostris, assembly GCF_030028105.1. NCBI lineage: Eukaryota > Metazoa > Chordata > Chondrichthyes > Myliobatiformes > Myliobatidae > Mobula > Mobula birostris. The sequence goes on along the minus strand of NC_092372.1, from coordinate 217,153,357 downwards.
GTGGAGACCAAGTCACTGGGAATGTTTAGATTGGAGGTTGGTCATTTTGTGATCAGTAAGGTCATCAGAGGTTTCGGGCCGAAGGCAGGAGAATGGAACTGAGACAGGTAATAAATCAACCATAATTTCATGATGAAGCAGATTTAATGGGCTGAATGGCATAAGTCTGCTCTTACAGAACCGTGCAAAAGTCTTAGGCACCCTAGGTTTTTTTTATATGGTATCAGATGGTATGGTCTCCACAGAAGCTTGATCTCAACATCATCGAGGTTGTCAGGGATTACCTGGAGAAACAGATGCAAGCAAGTCAGCCAGAGTCTGCAGAAGAACTGTGGCAAGTTCTCCAAGATGCTTGGAGCAACCTACCAATTGATTTTCTTATAAAACTGTGTGACACGGTAGCTAAAAGTTTTAAAGGCAAAGAGTGGTCACGCAAATGTTGATCTGATTCACTTTTTTTTACTGTTTACTGCTCTTTACAGTTTTTTTGAAATTTAGAAACTTCTGTTTTCATTATTTTTGAAAGCATCTTTGCTTTACTGAATTTTTTTACCTGGGCCTCAGACTTTTGCACAGCACACTGTATGTCTTACGGTCTTATGTGCTTTTAGGCTTTTGTATCTTGTGCCTGATGGAAGGGGGGAGAAGAGAGAATGTTCAGGGTGGGAGTGGGAAGGGACTTTGATTACGTCGCCTACCTTATTGAGGCAGCAGAAAGAGTGAACACTATGGAGCTAGAATCAAATCTCGATCTACTGAGAAAGGCAAGTTAAGGAAATGATTCTGTTTGTAATATCAAAGATGAAGGGGATATTATCATTTGGTAAGAGGCTGAACTGGACTCACTGTCTTTGCCAACAGTGTGGCCTAGAGCATTTCAACTGCAGAAATCAAACTGTGATCAATGTGCCTACCCTGCCAGGAGAAGGAGCAAGTATACACTCAGTGGCCACTTCATTAGGTACACCTGTATACCTGCCCGTTAATGCAGAAATCTAATCAGCCAATCATGTTGTAGCGATCCATACATAAAAGCATACAGGCATGGTCAAGAGGTTCAGTTGTTGTTCAGGCCAAACATCAGAATGGAGAAGGAATGTGATTTAAGTGACTTTGACTGTAGAATGATTGTTGGTGCCAGATGGGGTGGTTTGAGTATCTCAGTAACTGCTGATCTAGGATTTTCATGCTCAAAAGTGTCTGGAGTTTGCAGGGAATGGTGCAAAAAGCAAAAGATAAACATCCAGTGAGCGGCAGTTCTGTGGGCAAAAATGCTTTGATAATGAGGGAGGTCAGAGGAGAATGGCCAGACTGATTCAAGCTGACAGGAAAGTGACAATAACTCAAATAACCAGACATTACAACAGCAGTGTGCAGAAGGGTATCTCTAAATGCACAGTGTATTGATCTTTGATGTAGATGGGCTACAGCAGCAGAAGATCACAAACAGGAGGTCCCTAATAAAGTGGCTACTGAGTGTAACTGTAGTGTGAATGGCAAATGGAGAAACACAACCAGTACAGATGAGATGAGACACCTGAAGGTGGTGTTTCAGAGGTTCAGGAATGGACTCGGTGGAGGCTGGACTCTGAAACCCACACCTGCTACACCGGCTTCCTCCAGCACTGCATTAACTGTTAGTGTACCCGTATAACAAGTCAAGCTATCATTTGATAAGTTTAAGAAAATGACAACATGATAGTTTATTGGTGATTGCTGCCAGTGTCAGTCTTCCAATTCCAGAAATAATTAATTGACTATGGTAGCACAATGCTTTACAGTACCAGCGACCCAGGATCAATTCCCCGCCACTGCCTGTAAGGAGTTTGTACATTCTCCCCGTGACTGTGTGGGTTTCCTCCGGGTGCTCCGGTTCCCTCCCACAGTCCAAAAAAAAGGTATCGGTTAGTAGGCTAATTGGTCATTGTAAATTGTCCCATGATTAAGCTAGGGACTCGAAGGGCTGGAAGGACCAACTCTGCACTCTAGCTCAATAAATTAAATGTGGGTGTGACTATAATATCTCTCTCCTTCCCTCAGAAGCTGGACGACCTCTCCAGTTGTTCAGAAGGCAGCACCGTCGACCTGACGAGCAAGGGCGACGAGATGGAGCACACCTCAGAGCACATGGAGGAGGCCGTGGATCCAGACGACTGCTTCACAGAGGGTAAGATGCAGCTCGGCGGAGGAAAGCAGTGTGCAGGGGTTGGCACAGACCAGAAAAGAGCCTGTCTACTGAATCTTCCTTTAGTTTATTTAGTAGCACTCATTAAAACACTGAAGGAACTCAGCAAGTCAGGGCAGCATTTCACTTTGACTTCCCATTCCTTTTCCAATATGTCAGTCTATGGCCTCCTGTACAGGAGCAAAACCTCATATTCCATCTGGGTAGCCTCCAACCTGATGGTATGGATATTGATTTAGATTATGAGGACACTCAGTCCTCGTTTGTTGTCATTTAGAAATGCATGCGTTAAGAAATGATACAATGTTCCTCCAGAGTGATATCACAAAAACACAGGACAAACCAAAGACTAACACTGACAAAACCACATAATTATAACATATAGTTACAGCAGTGCAAAGCAATACTATAATTTGATAAAGAGCAGACCATGGGCACGGTAAAAAAAAAGTCTCAAAGTTCTGATCGACTCCTAATAGTCCCGATAGCAGGCGGCAAAAGGGAGAAACTCTCCCTGCCACAAACCTCCAGGCGCCGACAACTGCCGATGCATTGGAAGCACCTGACCACAGCCGACTCTGAGTCTGTCCAAAAACTTCGAGCCTCTGACCAGCCCCTCTGATACAGCCTCCTGAGCACCGTCCTCTGCCGAGTGCTTCGAACCCGCCCTAGCCTCCAAGCAACAAGCAAAGCCAAGGACTCGGGGCCTTCTCCTCCAGAGATTCTGGACCATACAGTAGCAGCAGCAGCGAAGCGGGCATTTCAGAAGTTTCACCAGATGTTCCTCCGTGCTCTCATGTCCCTCTCCATCAAATCAGGATCGTGCATAGCACCCTACTTGACAGATAACAGATATCATTCACCGGAGTGGCCACTGCCCGCTGCGTCACGCCGCCATCTTCTCCTCCGTCTTATTAACCTTTCGGTAATTTCTCCCCATTCCCCCTTCTCCTTTTTCCCATTGCCCATTTTTCCCCTCACCTGCCAACCTACTGCACTCAGAAGTTTGGAGAGGAGGTGACTTCAATCAGGTCCACTGCCCGAGGCAAAAAGGCAGCCGCAGCAGGTTGTGGCAACGTAACAGAGCTTTGACCAGTGACCAATCGCTGTTTGAGATTGATGAGCAAGAGCAAACTAAAGGAAGGCAGGGGCAAACGCAGTGGCAGTCGTCTGAGTGGACAGAGTCAGAGTGGTGATCTGGAGGCTTTAGCTCTTCGAGACTTCACTCAGAGAAAGCAAAGTTAAAGTTTTTTTTTCCTTCTCTTTATATCTGCTCAGCTAGAGACAGTAGGGATGGCAGGCAGGGTAGTGAAATGTTCCTGTTGCGGGATGTGGGGAAACAGGGAGACCTCCAGTGTCCCTGACCAGTACAACTGCAAGACGTGCATCCAGCTGCAGCTTCTAACAATCCGCGTTAAGGAGTTGGAGCTGGAACTGGATGAACTCCGGATCAATCTGGAGGCTGAGGGGGTGATAGACAGGACATGTAGAGAGGTAGTTACACCCAAGGTGCAGGACACAGGAGACTGGGTGACAGTCAGGAAGGGGAAAGGGGTGAAGGAGCCAGTGCAGAGTACCCCTGTGGCCATCCCCTCACAACAGGTATATCACTTTGGATACTGCTGTGGGGGGTGACCTAACAGAGGAGAGTCACAGTGGTCAGGACCCTGGCACTGAGTCTGTCTCTCAGATTCAGAAGGAAGAGGGGGAGAAGAGAAACACTGGAGGATTCATTAGGGGAATAGACAGAAGTTTCTGTAGGCGACGAGATTCCTGGATGATGTGTTGCCTCCCAGGTGCCAGGGTGCGGGATATCTCCAATCGAGTCCTCAGCATTCTTAAGTGAGAGGGTGAACAGTCAGAAGTCATGGTCCATGTAGGTACCAATGACATGGGTAGGATGAGTGACGAGGTCCTGCATAGTGTGTTCAGGGACTCAGGTGCTAAGTTAAAGGGCAGAACCTCCAGGGTTGTGATCTCAGGATTGCTACCTGTGCCATGTGCCAGTGTGGCTAGAACTAGGAATATTATACAGTTTAATATGTAGCTAAGGAGTTGGCATAGGAGGGAGGGCATAAGATTTTTGGATAATTGGGTTCTCTTCCAAGGAAGGTGGAACCTATACAGAGTTTGCTCCTGAACTGGAGGACGACTAATGTCCTAGTGGGAAAGTTTGTTAATGCTGCACGGTGAGGTTTAAACTAGAATTGCAGGGGAATGGGAACTAGAATGCCAGAACAGTTAGTGGACAGGTAATGGAGGCAGATGCTGGTAAGACCTTGGGCAAAGTTGGGAATCAAAAGGTTCAGTATGGTGCGACTGGTGTCCTAAGCAGCCTATATTTCAATGCAAGAAGTGTGGTAGGAAAGGTGGATAATAATGCTGAAGATGAAGTAGCTAGTTTACAAACAGAGGCAATGTGTAGTGAGGAGAGGCTGCTGATAGGGCAAAATTGCAGTCAACAGGATAAATTGCAACATAAAAGGGGGACAAAATCAAAAAGGCTGAATACAGGATTGAAGATGTTATACAGGTTGACCTCCACTAATCCAGCACCTTTGGGACCTGAGGACTGCCAGATTAGTGAAAATGCCAAATTACAGAAGGACTACATTAAGCATAGTCAGTGCTGGATTATCGAAGGAACCGGATTACAGGTAGTCAGATTAGTGAAGGTCGACCTGTATTTGATTGCGCGCAGTATACGGAATAAGGTAGATGAACTTGCAGCACAGTTACAGATTGGCAGGTATGATGTTGTAGGCATCACTGAATCATGGCTGAAATATTATAGCTGGGAGTTTACTGTCTGAGGATACGCATTGTATCGAAAGGATAGGCAGGAAGGCAGAGGCAGTGATATTGTTCTGTTGGTAACAAATTTAATCAAGTTATTAGAAAAAGGTGACATAGGGTTGAGAGGTGTTGAATTAATGTGGATAGAGCTAAGGAACTGCAAGGGTAAAAAGACCCTGATGGGAGCTGTGTACAGACTCCCAAACAGTAGTAAGGATATGGTCTACAAGTTACAATGGGCGATAGAAAATGCATGCCAAAAGGACAATGTTACAATAGTCATGGGGGACTTCAATATGCAGGTAGGTTGGAAAAATCAGGTTGGTGCTGTATCACAGGAGGGGAAATTTCCAGAGTACCTACAAGGTGTTTGTTTAGAGCAGCTTGTGGTTTTTAGAGCAGCTCATGGTTGAGCCCATTAGAGGATCTGCTATTCTGGATTGGGTGATCTGCAATGAACCAGAATTGATGAGAGAGCTCAAGGTAAAAGAACCCTAAGGGGAAAGTGGTTGTAATATGATCGAATTCACCCTGAAATTTGAGAAGGAGAATCAGTATTACAGTGGAGTAAAAGGGCATGAGAGAGGAGTTGGCCAGAACTGATTGGAAAAGAACACTGGCAGGGATGACGGCAGAGCAGCAATGGCTGGACTTTCCAGAAGCAAGTCGGAAGGCACAGGATATATACATCCCAAAGAGGAAGAAGTATTCTAAAGGGAAGATGACACAAATATGGCTAACAAGAGATGTCAAAGCCAACATAAAAGCCAAAGAGAGGACACATAATAGAGCAAAAATTAGTGGAAATTTAGAGGATTGGAAAGCTTGGAATAGCAACAGAAGGCAACTGAAAAAGTTATTAAGTAGGTAAAGATGGAATATGAAAGTAAGCTAGCCAATAATGTTGAAGAGGATGCCAGAAGTTTCTTCAGACTCATAAAGTGTAAAAGAGAGGTGACAGTGGATTTTGGACCACTGGAAAATGATGCTCGGGAGGGTGGAATGGGGGACAAGGAAATGGTGGATGAACTGAATGAGTATTTGGCATCAGTCTTCACTGTGGAAGACACTGGCAGTATGGTGGAAGTTCCAGATGTCAGGGGGCATGAAGTGTGCAAAGCTACTATAACTAGAGAGAAGGTTCTTGAGAAACGGAAGGTCTGAAGGTAGATAAGTCACCTGGACCAGATGGTGTACACCCCATTGATCTGAAAGATGTGGCTGAAGAGATCATGGAGACATTAATAATGATCTTTCAAGAATCACTAGATTCTAGAATGGTTCTGGAAGACTGGAACATTGCAAGTGTCATGCAACTCTTCAAGAAGGGAGACAGGCAGAAGAAGGGAAACTATAGGCCATTAAGGATGAAGTCTCAGGGTACTTGAAGGCACATGATAAAATAGGTCTTAGTCAGAATGGTTCCTCAAGGGAAAATCTTGTCTGACAAACCTGTTGGAATTCTTTGAAGAAATGACAAGCAGGATAGACAAAAGGAGAATCAGTTGATGTTGTGTACTTGGAGTTTCAGAAGGCCTTTGACAAAGCATGAAGCTGCTTAACAAGCTACGAGCCCATGGTCATACAGGAAATATTGTAGCATGGATAAAGCAGTGGCTGATTGGCAGGAGGCAAAGAGTGGGAATAAAGAGAGTCTTTTCTGCCAGTGACTAGTAGTGTTCCACAGGCGTCTTTGTTGGGACTGATTCTTTTTATGTTATTATGTCAATGATTTGGATGATGGAATTGATGCCTTTCTTGAAGAGTTTGCAGATGCTATGAAGATAGGTGAAGGAGTAGGTAATTTTGAGGAAGTAGAGAGGCTACAGAAGAACTTAGACAGATTCGGAGAATGGGCAAGGAAGTGGCAGATGGAATACAGTGTTGGGAGGTGTATGGTCATGTACTTTGGTAGAAGAAATGAAAGGGTTGACTATTTTCAAAATGGAGAGAAAATACAAAAAACTGAGGTGCAAAGGGTCTTGGGAGTCCTTGTACAGGATTCCCTAAAGGTTCATTTGCAGGTTCAGTCTGTGGTGAGGAAGGCAAATGCAATGTTGGGGTTCATTTCAAGAGGACTAGAATTTAATGGCAAGGATATAATGTTGAAACTTTATAAAGCACTGATGAGGCCTCACTTGGAGTATTTTGAACAGCTTTAGGCCCCTTAGACAGGATGTGCTGAAACTGCAGAGGGTTCAAAGGAGGTTCACAAAGATGATTCCAGCATTGAATGGCTTGTCATATGAAGAGTGTCTGATGGCTCTGGACCTGTACTCAATAGAATTCAGAAGAATAAGGGGTAACCTCTATGAAACCTACTGAATGGTGAAAGGCCTTGACGGAGTTGATGTGAGGAGGATGTTTCCTATGGTGGGAGAGTCTAAAACTAGAGGACATAGCCTCAGAATAGAGAGGCATCCTTTTAGAATGGAGATGAGGGGGATTTTCTTCAGGCAGTAAGTGTTGAATCTGTGGAATTCTTTGCCACAGGCAGCTGTGCAGGCCAAGTCTTTGTGTATATTTAAGGCAGAGGATGGTCAGGGCATGGAAAGATATGGGGAGAAGGCAGGAGATTAGGGTAGAAAGGTAAATTGGATTAGCCATAATGAAATGGAGGAGCAAACTCATGGACCAAGTGGCCTAATTCTACTCCTATATCTTATCGTTTTATGGACTTGTGGTGACCCACCTCCTTCCCTTTCTTTCGTGGTCCACTCTTCTCTCCCGTCAGATTCCTTCTTCTTCAGTCTTTTACTACTTCCACCTATCCCCTCCCATCTTCTTACTTAATCCCCCCCCTCAGGCACCCATCTTCTCCCTCACCTGCCAGCTTGTACTCCTTCTCCTCTCTCCAGCTCTCATTCTGGCTTCTGCCCCCCTTCATTTTCAGTTCTGATGAAGAGTCTCGTCTTGAAAAGTTGACTGTTTATTTCCCTCCATAGATGCCAGAATGGCGGGGTGGAGATACGTCTCTACCAAGGGAGGTGTAAGGTACTCTTTCTCGCCACTAGCCTGCAGGCCACCCTTGGGCAAGGTGTAGCACCTGCTTAGCTCCCCTGATCAGGGTGGCGTGAAGCCATGGGAGAAGGTGGTGGATGGTTGTATGCGCAGTCAATGTATATCCCGAATCCTGATTATGCGACCACTGATGTCAGGCAGACAATCTCTGAAGAGTATTGATAATGTTTGGAGTTACTTGTCTTGTAAAGACATTGCCAAGAAGAAGGCAATGGCAAACCATTTCTGGAGAAAAATTTGCCAAGAACAATCATGGTTATGGAAAGACCATGAATGCCTACATCATATGACATGGCACAAAACGAGCAAACGAACATCGATGATGTCTGTATTTTGTGTGTATTGCTTAAGATTTCAAGCATCTGCAGTATTTCATGTTTGTGGTCTATTCTGTATCACAAGAATACAGTAGTACAGTAACTTCATGGTACACACTATTTACAGTTTTGAATTATAACAAGGACATCTCTAATCAGAACACACTCAAGCCCGTGAGGAGCCCAATGGTCTGGAAAATCCCCCATTGTACCTGTCATTACCATGTATTCCTTCTCCAGGAACATGGGCAAAGATGAAACCCCTGGAGAGGGGCAGACACTTGGTTTCAGCAGAGCCTTCAACTGCTACCTCCTGGACCCGTGAATGGACACCTCTCAGGAGCAAACTGGCCAGGAGAATCCCCAACTCTGCACTCCCTGCGTATGGAGTGTGTGACAGGCCATGCAGAGGGAGATTTACTCTCCTTCATCCGTCGTAAAGAAATGTGCAGAATGGGAGATAATACTCCAGTCGTGGCCAGACCTTCCTTGCTCTTGTTCTCGCTTTTCCCAGTTACAAGCTCCAGGGTGCTTTAAGCATTTGTAATCACTCCCGCAACCTGTCCTGGCCCTTCCAATCATTCAATAACTCAACATAACCCTCCCCTCCTTCGCTCTGCTTTGCAAAGTGCTGTTGTTCCCACCAGCTGCTCACCTCCCACTGCATCACAAGTTGACCTTTGCCCTTTTTGTTTAACTCCATCCTGACGATGATGGCAAACAAGAGGATGCAGCCGCACCATCTGATCGCGTGCTCTGCGCACATCCATGTGGCAGGGTAGGGACAGCACAGGTTAGACACAGAATAAAGCTCCCTCTGCACTGTCCCATCACACACTCCTAGGGCACAGAGTTAGACACAGGCTGACACAGAGTGAACCTCCCTCTATACCAGCCCATCACACACTCCCAGGGCAGGGACAGCACAGATTAGACAGAGTAAAGCTCCCTCTAGACAAGTCCTCAAGTCCCAGCAACATCCGTGAAAAAAATTCTCTGTACTCTTTCAATCTTATTGATATATTTCTTGTAGGTATGTAACCAGAACCACACACAATACTCCACATTAGGCCTCACCATTGAATTGAATTGTCTTTATTTCTTACTTCCTTCACATACATGAGTAAAAATCTTTATGTTACGTCTCCATCTAAATGTGCCATGTGCAATCATAGTAATTTATAATAATTTATAATAAATAAAACAGTCAATGTAATATAGAGTACAATCACGTCAGCGTGAGTTCATCAGTCTGATGGCCTAGTGGAAGAAGCTGTCCCAGAGCCTGTTGGTCCTGGCTTTTATGCTGCGGTACCATTTCCTGGTTGGTAGCAGCTGGATCCCCAACATCTTATATCGAGGGTCCAATTGCATAGATTGGAATGTGCACTTGGTACAATGTTTGAGGCTGACTTTTTTTCAGGCAATATGACAGCAAGGTACAATTCCAATCAATATAACAATCCCATGATGCACCTCTGTTCCCATGGGAACAATTTTGTGCAACCAAACACCTACCATATTGTTATGGAGATGAAGACCTACCCTTCACATTTCGGAACTGATTATCTTCCCATTTGAATGCACCATGAATGGATTTTTGAATTTCCCAGAAACTTCTAAGAATTTTGACTGCAAGTGAAGAAGGAGAGTTCATGTCAAAAGGACATTGGTTAGACCACACTTGGAGTATTGTGAGCAATTTTGGGCCCCGTTTCGAAGAGGGTCCTCCTCATTTTTTCAAAATAATAATTCCATGGGTTAATGTATGAGGAACATTTGATGACTCTTACCCTCACAGGAGATTAGAAGAATGAGGGGGATCTCACTGAGACCTATTGAATATTTAAAGGCCTAGATAGTGCGGATGTGGAGAGGATGTTTCCTATAGTGGGGGAGTCTAGGAGCCTCGCCTCAGAATAGAGGAACTTCTCTTTACAACAGGAAAGGGAAGAATTTCTTTAGCCAGAGGACAGTGAATCTGTGGAATTCATTGCCACAGATGGCTATGGAGGCCAAGTCATTGGGTATATGTAAAGCGGAGATTGATAAATTCTTGATTAATATGGGTATCAGAGGTTACAGGGAGAAGGCAGGAAAGTAGGGTTGAGAGGGATAATAAATCAGCCATGATGGAATGGCAGAGCACACTCTTATGACCTCATGGACGTGCAAACCAATTGTGCTCAAGGGTCCAAAATGTCAGGGATTCCTTTTCCAAGTGCTGTCATTTCTTATAATTATAAGGCATCATTGGATTCTATATCAATCATTCCCATTGATCCCATTCCCCTTCTCTTTCATAGAACCCTTGATGGTTGACAGAGACATTGTAGTTTTAATGTAAGTGGGCTAGTTATGGCCAAGGGCCACAAAGGTACCATCACAGTTAGCATAATGCTTTACTGTGCCAGTGATGAGAAGATTGGGCTTCATTTCCCACCACTGTCTGAAAGGAGTCTGTACGTTCTCTCTGTCACTGTGTGGAGTTCCTCCTGGTGCTCTGGTTTCCTCCCACACTCCAAAGACATCCCGGTTAAAGTTAGTAAATCGTGGACTTGCTGTGTTGGAGCCAAAAGCACGGTGACACTTGCAGCCTATCCCCCTCCTCCAGTACGTCCTTGGACTGTGTTGGTCGTTGACACAAACAATGCATTTCACTGTGTGTACTTGTGACAGATAAAGCTAATCTGATCTTTCCCACTCTGTACGACTCTACCACTCTTTGCTCCTGTAGCATGTTCCTCTAGGGGATTGCCAGCATTTTCTGCATTGAAAAGCCCTGGTGATGAATTCTAGTTCCAGGCAGTCCATCATACTAAGGGAACATTAGCAAACACTGCTGTGCTCTGGCTGTTTAAGTGATGATCTGTTGTATGAATTGCAAGCCGCAGAAGCCTCCCGTACTGCTGTTTTGTGGCCTCAGAAGAGGTGGGGCTAAGGGATGTGTTGGCACATCTGGCACAGCTGCTTAATGCAAATTACATTAAGGTGGCACCTGCTCAAAGACTCTTGTCAGCCGCTGAATGCAGGTAGAAGATAGGTTAAACTCCACGCATCCTGCACCTTAAGAGATGTATGAGGGCAGTGACAAGCTCAGGCCCAAGTTAACATCTAGGACTGCTGCTACTACTGGTCCCAGCCGCAAGTCGGGTGGCTGGCAGAAGCCACTTTGCCCTCAGAGATACCGAGGCTGACAGTACCAGCTGCAGTCTTAACATTAACACAACATAGCGGTTCACAGAACCAGCTGTAGAATTTGGATTCAATTCTCGCTGCTGCCCGTAAGGAGTTTGTACGTTCTCCCTGTGACCACCAGGGTTTCCTCAGGGAGCTCTGGTTTCCTCCCACAGTCCAAACACATACAGGTTAGGGCTAGTTAGTTGTAGGGTCACTGTGTTGGCTCCAACACTTGTGGGCTTCCCCCAGCACATCTTGGACTGTGTTGGCCTTTGACACAACCAGTGCAATTCACTGTATGTTTTGATGTGTCAACATCAGACATCCCACCTTTCCCGGAAGCTCTGGGAGTCTCCCGCATATTAATAGTGGCTCCCTGATGCCCAAAATTATATACAATATCACGGAAATCAATTTTTTTGAGAGCGAGCGAGAGAACACGCAAGAGCGACCACGAGAGAGAGAGAGAGCGTGCGCGCGCGCCATGGGACCATGTTCCAAAAAAAGAAAATATAAAACATATGTCACCCCAGACTACACTAAAGTGTACCCCTGCCTAATAGGGGTCAAAAATAATGACAGTGTTGCTCGCTGCACTGTTTGCAACTGTGACTTTTCTATTGCCCAATGGTGGGTTAAGACTGTAAAAGACATGTTGAGGTGAGTTTAACAGGTGTCATTTGTTCATTAGCGTAGCTAACGTTATTTAAACTAGCTGGCTGGCTGCTAAGGAGCTATTCTATTGCAGACATCCCACCTCTCCTGGAAGTTCCGGGAGTCTCCCGCAAATTGATGGTGCTACCTCCCTGAAATGAGTTTTTGCAGGGTGGGATGTCTGCAACATACATGTGAACAAGTAAAACTAATCATTAAGGTGCAGAGAAGGGTAGTTGTCCAGATTTAATCACTCCATCATTGGCACCATTTGGACCCCAGGCTTTGGAATTCCTACCCGGATTTCAACCCCCCCCCCCCACACTGCAGAAAGGTTGTGAGTACACTGGGGCCGATTCAGAGGAGGTTTTCCAGGATGTTTTGTCTTTGATGGAGGTTTCGGTTAGGAGGAGAAACTCGACAGCTGGGAATGTTACTGTCAGATCTGTGGCCAAGAGGGGAAATGATAGGAGTGTGCAGGGGTATAGATAAGATAGACAAAGAGGAATCTCTCGTATTGGCAAAGGTGATGGGGGGAAGGTTAAGGTTGGAGATTTAGTGTGGATTTGAAGAAGAATTTTTCATTCAAAAAGACACTAAAATCTAGAATTGACGGCGTTAAGGAAGTATTAAGATGAACACTAGAAATACCATGGTGTAAACTGTCGAAGGCTACTGGTTGACTGCTGAATCAGAATCAGGTTTAATATCACTGACATATATTGTGAAAATTGTTGGTTTGCAGCAGCAGTACAGTGCAAGGCATTACAAATACTATAAATTACAATAAGAAATACATATAAAAAGACAAATTAAAAGTCCAAAAAGGGGGTAAAAATACTGAGGTAGTGTTCATTGTCTGTTCGGAAATCTGATGGTGGAGAGGAAGAGGCTTTCCCTAAGATATTGAGTATGTGTCTCTAGGCTCCTGCGCCTCCTCTCTGATGGTAGTAGTGAGAAGAGAGCATGTCCTGGGTTGTTAGGATCCTTAATGATGGATGCTGTCTTTTTTGAGGCATCACCTTTTGAAGATATCCTCGACGGTGAGGAGGCTAGTGCCCACGATAGAATTGGCTGAGTTGACATCTTTCTGATCCTGTGCGGTGGCTCCCTCCGTATCGGACAGTGACGCAAGCAGCCAGAGTGCTCTCCATGGAACATCTGTAGAAATCTGCCAGTGTCTTTGGTGGCATACCAAGTCTCCTCAAAATCCTAATGAAATATTAGTTGGCTGGCCTTCTTCGTAATTTAATCAATATGTTGGGGCCAGGACAGATCCCAAGAGCTTGAAACTCTTCATCCTTTCCACTGCTGCCCTTCGATTGAGTAAATTATACACAATCTTTACAAGACAGAACACACTTAGGACAGAAAAATGGCAAAACAGTGCAGAGCGATCAAACTGGTCATAGTGTTGCAAACCTATAATGATTAGCGTTGTGCCCCTTGGCTCAAGGGCCAAACGTCTGAAGGGAAGTAGCTGTTCTTGAACCTGGTGGTGTTGGACTACAGTCTTCTGTAGCTCCTGTCTGATGGAGGCTGCTGGATTCTCGGATATTGAGGGTGTCACATTTTTCCAAGGAAGCTCTGAGCACAACATCATTTCATAGAACGTAGAACACTACAGCAGAGCCCAGGCCCATCAGACCACAATCTTGTTCCAACTTTTAACCTACTCTGAGATCAATCTAACCCTTCCCTCCTACATATGTGCCAATCTAAGAGTCTCTTAAATGCCCCTCATTTGTCTGTCTCTCCCAGCAACCCTGCCTGGCAGGGCGTTCCATATGCCCACTATTCTATGTGTAAAAAAGACTTAACTATACAACCATAAATTTTTTTTTACTCCAATCACCTTAAAATTATGTCCTCCCGTATTTCCTCTGTCCTTTCTGCCCGCACTGCAAACCTATCTGGCTGAGAAATGCTGGCACAAACAGAATCGGAATCATAGAGCCAGAGAGTCACAGAAAACAGGCCCTTCAGCCCATCTAGTCCATGCCGAACTATTAACCTGCCTAGTCCCATCGACCTCCACCTGGACCATAGCCCTCCGTACTCCTCCCATCCATGTACCTATGCAAACTTCTCTTAAAGGTTGAATTGAACCCACATCCATCAGCTCGTTCTGGCAGCTCATTCCACACTCTCAATTTCCCCTCTTTCTCCTACACTCCAGGAAATAAACTCCTAACCTATTCAATCTTTCCATATAACTCTGACCATCAAGTCCCAGCAACATCCTTGCAACTTTTCTCTTTACTCTTTCAATCATATTGACATCTTTCCTGTGGGTAGGCCCCCAAAACTGGACACAGTATACCAGATTAAGCCTTGCCAACTTCAACATAACATCCCATCTCCTGTTAGACATGATCGAGCATGCATAAAGCCATGCTGACTATCAGTAATCAGTCCTTGTCTATCCAATTACCTATATATCCAGTTCCTTAGACTACCTTCCAATAGCTTGTCCACTACGGGTGTTCATTTATATAAAGCTTAAATAAGTAATACCACAAGAGAGCAAAAAAAAATAACAAGGTAGTGTTCTTGGGTTGGTTCATTGTCCTTTCAGAAATCTGATGGTGGAGGGGAAGAAGCTGTTGTTAAAACATTGAGTGTGTGTCTACAGGCCCCTGAACCTCCTCCTCGATGGCAGTAATGAGAAGAGGGCATGTGCTGGGTGCCTAGGATCCTTACTGAGGTGCTGGGGAGGCTGACGTTGCAGCCCTCTGCAGCTTTATCCAGTCCTGTGCAGTGGGCCGCCCAGACCAGACAGTGAATGCACATCTACAGAAACTTGCACAGGGCAATGTGTATGAATTAGCTCACGGAATACAGTACAGCGGAGACACAGGCCCTTCAGACCACAATGGTGTGCCGAACCAGATCAATTAGTAGTCAAATAGCCAATTGAACTGATCCCCAGTGCCTACACAATGTCCATGTCCTTCAATTTTCCTCATGCTCATGCGCCCGTCCAAACATCTCTCAAATTGTTATCACATCGAGCGCTGTTTCCTCGATGTGAGCCTGCCCTGCCTGAACCGGCTGAAATCAGATATGCAGGAAGAGTTCAGCCTCACTGCACACTGCTGGGTAGAGTTAACAGAACAGGCTTTAGGTAGCTGGTTCCTGTTGTGATGACTGAAATGCAAGTAATAAAGACAAGTGGTTCTGTACCGAGTGTGGTGGATGAGGATTGCGGGGGGGGGGGGGGGGCGGTGGGGTTCGGTTACTCTAATGGATTGAATGGAGCATGGAGTGGTTATTTATTTGAAAGGGAAATGATACCCAGCATCCTGTTACATAAGTGCATTTAACTCACTATCATAATTGCTTAATGTTGCACTAGATCAGGCCAGATTTCCAATGTCAAACTGAATTAGACCGCGTTATTTGCTGAATTAGTTTCCCTTTCATTGGGTTGGATAAACGTGGATTGTTTTCTCTGCAGCGTCGGAGGCTGAGAGGCAGTCAGATAGAAGTATTTAAAATGTGATGGGAGACATAGATAGGGCTGATAGAACCTTCCCCCAACACCCCAGGATAGAAACATCAAACAAAGAGCATGGATTTAAGGTGAGAGAGGAAGAAAGTTTAAAGGAGATGTGTGGGGTGAGGATTGTTTTTTCCACAGCGGATGCCCAGAATGCACTGCCACGGGAGGTGTTGGAAGCATATTTAATAGCAATGCATTGAGACAGGCACATGGAAAGGCAGGGAATGCACACACACACAGCAAAATACCTTTTCTAAAAGCTCCTTTCCATGCACCATTCAATCCATTAGAGTAACTGTACATCCCCCACCCAGTCTTCCCTCATCTTCATCCACCACACCTGTACAGACTCTCTATTCCCCATCTCCTTTTTCCTCTCTCACCTTATCTCCTTGCCTGCCCATTGCCTCCCTCTGGTACTCCCACCCCCCAACCCGTTTCTTTCTTCCATGGCCTTCAGTCCTCTCCTATTAGACTCCTCCTTCTCCAGTCCTGTATCTCTTCCACCGATCAACTTCCCAGCTCTTTACGTCACCCCTTATATACTGACTGTAGTTTACAGCTTTTATTATTACATATCGCAATGTACAACTGCCACATAACAACAAATTTCACAACATACGCCAGTGATATTAAACCTGATTCTGATTCTGATCTTAAAAGTTTCTTCCCCCGGCCAGTTAATCTGATCAACCATTCCCCCCCACCCAACCCCTCTCTGTCTATAACCCCAGTCACTGCACTGTAAACATTTTAAACCACTTTTTATAATGCTGTTTACATTGTAAATACATCCCATTATGTATGTATTTATTCAGTATATTCCATATTTGTACTTTAACCTCTATTTTTATATAATTCTTTATTCTTTATAATGTTGAATGTTGTACCCTGACTGAAGCACAAGAGCAAATTCCTAATTAGTGTAAATGTTTATGGCGAATAAAGTTAATCCTTGATCCTTGTTTCTTGGAATAGACAGATATAGATAATGTGCAAAAAGATGGTATTAGTTAGGATTGGCACAAATGTAGTAGGCCAAAGGACCTATTCTCAACCTGTGAGGTTCTGTGTTTTATACTTATTGTCCATTGGCATCAGCCAGTGAACGCTTGCAAGTTTGTATTAACAGTGGAAGAGTACAAACATTTATGGAAAATCCTGCGAAAAGTAGCGGATACGGCTCAGTCTATCACGGGTAAAGCCCTCCCCACCATTGAGCACATCCATACAAAGCATTGTCACAGCAAAGCTGCGCCCATCATCAGGGAACCCGCCACCCACATCACGCTAACGCTCACTGAACTGTTCCCACAATTTACGGGCTCATTTTCAAGGACTCTTCATCTCATGTTCTTGATATTTATTTAATATTATTTTTTCTTTTATATTTGCACAATTTGTTGTCTTTTGCACACTGGTTGACACCCGATTTTGGCGTGGTCTTTCATTGATTCTATCAGGGGTACCTTTCAACCTATTCCTAGATCACATAGCCCTCCATCAGCCTATCTAACAGTCTCTTAAATACCCTGATATATCTGCCTCTACCATCATTGCTGTTGAGAGTTGGTGAGGCCACTGATGCTAGACTATGTACATTATTAGACTCCTTACTTGAGGAAGGATGTTAATGCTTTAGGTGTTTGGAGAAGGCTTATTGGACTGATATCTAGAGTGGGTGGGTTGTTTCATGAAGAAAGGTTAGAGAGGCATGGCTGGTGTGTGGCGGAGTGAGACTGGCGGATATGAACTGGGGACCTGACTGCCAGTGATGGAAGGAGGTCAGAGTGAAGAGAATGTGCACGGAGGAATCTGTGGAGAACTTGTTGATTGAATAGGAGCCTACTTCAGTGATTCCCCTCTCAACTCTCCAAAGCAAAACTTTGCCACAACATAGAACCAACTCAGATTGAGTCCTGACCAACTAATTACTGTAGCGGTTGAATGAGAACACGGGAGTCAGCAAATGGGAATGTGTGAAGCCAGCTTTGGCTCAATGGGTTGTCATGGAAGGTCTCATGAAAGGCCTCCTTAAAGCCACCCTGAAAGTGAATTCCTCCCTTTCTTCCTTCCCTGAGGTTGGGAAGGACTCAGAATGCCAGTCCTTCACTCTGGAGGAGCCCTGAGCCCTCCCTCTCTCTCTCTCTCTCTCTCTCTCTTTTCTCCCCCTCTTCCTCTCTCTCATTCTCTCACTACTCTGCTCTCGCTCTCTCTCTGTCTCCCTCTCTTCCTTTCTCCCTCTCACTCTATTTCTCTCTTTCCACAGCCTGCGTCCGCCATTTCAGCTGCTGCCAGATTGACGTGACGACCAGCTTCGGCAGGGTCTGGTGGAACCTGAGGAAAACCTGCTACAAAATTGTGGAGCACAACTGGTTCGAGAGCTTCATCATCTTCATGATCCTACTGAGCAGTGGAGCCCTGGTCAGTCACAAATTCGCTTTGGGCTTGGGCCGAGAGGCATCAGACTTCATAGACCCTGTCTTCGCTCTAGAACATCCCTTGGTGGTGATATTAATAGTTCTCCTGTCCTGTGGCACCCGAACAGGCCCTGCAGCCTATTGGGCCCATGCTGGCTTTCACTACTCACCCCAATTCCAAGCACTCTGCCTGTACCCTCCCTGCCTCGGTGGTTCGAGTGTACCTCATAATGATCCAATCTCTGTTCCCTCTTCACCCCAAAACAAATGAAGCTGCTGTGCTGACATGGAGTAGCACCCAGACGACATCCGTTCTTAGGCCAATAAGTGGCAAGTAGCGTTCACACCACAGAAGTATGAGACAGCGGCTGTCTTCAATGAGAGAGAGTCTAACCACTCATTGACGTTACCATCTAAGTCTCCTACTACCCATGTTCTGATAGAGCGTACAACATGGAACCATGCAATACAATATAGGCCCTTCGGCCTATGGTGTGCCAACCTTTAAACCTTCTCCAAGATCAATCTTGTGCTTCCTTTCACAAGCCCTCCCTTTTTCTTTCATCCACGTGCCCATCTAAGAGTCCCTAATGTATCTGTCTCTTCCTCCACCCCACAGCACATTCCACGCACCCACCACTGTCTGTGTAAAAAAAACCTACCACTGACACTCCCCCCTATACTTTCCTCCAATCATCTTAAAATTATGCCATCTCGTATTAGCTGTTTCTGATCTGTTAAAGAGGCACTGGCTATCCTTTCTCTCATGCCTCATATCATCTTAGACACCTCTATCAAGTCACCTATCATCTTCACTCCAAAGAGAAAAGCTCTAGCTCCTCAACTTTTCCTCTTAATGCTCTCTAATCCAGACAGCACCTCTGCTGCACCCTCTCTGGAGTTTTCACATCCTTCCTATAATGAGTTGACTAGAACTGAATACAGTATTCCAGGTGAGGTCTACCAGGGTTTTATAGAGCTTGCAATCATCACCTCATGACTCTTGAACCAGTGGAGGCCAACACACCTTACGCCCTTCCACCCTCTGCGGCAGTTCTGAGCAATCCATGGACATGGACCCCAAGATCTCCCTGTTCCTCCACACTGCTAATAAATTGCTCAGGAATCTCTCCCTGCTTTCCTTGGGAAATGGTAGAACTCCAGGTCGAGCCTGACTTTTGTCCATTCCCAACCATCCATTCCTCCTGCCTGCCAAACAATGCCACGTCTTCAGACATCCCATTTTCTTTTACGTTTTGTTCAATCCCCTCTGTGCCCATGACTCATGTCATCCGCGACTTCAAACCCTGCAACCTTTTCAGATCTCTGTGCTTCCACTGACCAGCGTGATACAAAGTCGATGAAACAGCAGGACCCTTGCCCAGACAAAGGAGTGGGTAGGCCAGGGGTATTGCCCAGTCAACACCGGGCACAGTGTTGAGTATTGTAGCAAGGAGTCATTTCTCCGCGGCACTCTCACCAGCCAGTTCAGGTACCAAGTTTTCTGGAGGAGGTGTAGTGATTGATCTGGGGGCCTGTGCCACCTTCCATGCTGACTGCGCCTTCATGTCCTGCAGACGTTTGAAGACATCAACATTGATAAAAAGCCAGTGATAAAGGTGGTGCTGGAGTACTTGGACAAGGTCTTCACCTATGTCTTTGTGCTGGAGATGCTTCTTAAGTGGGTGGCCTACGGCTTCAAGAAGTATTTCACCAACGCCTGGTGCTGTTTGGACTTCCTGATTGTGGCGGTAAGTATGTGTGAGAATGGGGCTGGCAATGTTAGGGTGATCAGAGGTCGAAATGCCCATGTTGTTTGGAGACCAGTTTTAATTTCCTTTTGAGACTTCTCCAGCCTCACCTTTAATGTACTCTGGCTGTTGTGTATTCATAGAACAAGGTCATTTACATCTCTGGGTGGTAAAATAGTCGGTGGGTCACGTCACCCATGGTGTTTTCCCCTGAGCTCTGGAGGTTTATAGGACCTACAATGGTAGTCAGCTATCTCACCTCACTTGTGTGTCTGACACACTTTGCCCCAGTGACCAGTGTCCTGATAAACCATCCATCTGCACAAATGGTTTTGCTCAAGTCCATCCCAAATCCCTCCCCCAAAAGGAATAATCACCTAACAACCACTTCCAGACCATGGTTCCCAGCGACTCCTTTTTTATTAAATAGTTTATTCACCAACAAGACACTATACAATAAATCAGGGCTTCACTTCACCCATCCGCCTACCTTCCCCCTCACCTGGTTTCACCTATCACCTGCCAGCTTGTGTTCCTTCTCTTCCCCCACCTTCTTATTCTGTCTTCTTCCCCCTTCCTTTACAGTCCTGATGAAGGGCCTTGGCCCAAAAAGTCAGCTCTTTATCCTTCTCCATAGATGCTGCCTGACCTGCTGAGCTCCTTCCACATTCTGTGTGTGTTACTTCATAAACTATTGCAGTTTCAGATAAAAATATGATTATTGCTGTCCACGACACATCCAAGCCCCTGAGGGGCCCATCTTTCTCAGAAATCTCCCATTGTACCATAGAGACTGCGTGCTCTTTGTCGATGGACACCCAGGCATGGACGTAACCGTAGAAGAGGGGCAGATCATTGGCTCAGGCAGAGCTCTGGACTGCCCACTGCTTGGAACTGTGAATGGCTAGAATGGCCAAGCCCGGGTGCAGGCCGACCCCAAGCGACCCTCTCCCCTCCATACTGGGTGACCGAAGATCAGGAGCGTAGGGCTAGTCTTTGGCCTGGTTTATAATTGTGTGTCCAATTCAAGAGAGGAAAGACTTTCCTAAAGGTATCTTTCCAGCTGCGAATTCTTGATGATCAAATAACACACTAAACACACACACGAACAGATCACACACACCTTCTAGAATATTTCCAAGCCCTCAGTACATGTGCACACAGCTTTACAAAAACACGCTGGAAACATTGCCCAGGAGGGTTAAACGTGTGACATTTCATCTAAAAATTACATTGCATTAGGATGTCATGTGTCAGTTGTACAGAACAGTGGTTAGGCTGCGTAATAAGTGCTGAGGCCTCCATGGATGTTGCATCCTAGTTGTCTAGATACACAAGCCTGGGCAGTACAACATGGAGAGCGAGCTGTTGCCCATGTAGCAAGCTCCCCCTCTCCACGCATCTGATGAACCCAAAGGAACTGCAGAGACCGATGCAGTTTGGCACCAGCAGCATCACAGGGGGTGCCAATCAGCATTGAGCTCAACGTAGGACTGCTTTAGGGACTCCAACTCTGAATTTTTCCTTCAGGGTTTATTCCTGAAGCTTTCCCCATGAGCGGGTATAGCCGCAAGGCAGCGAAGGTATGAGGTCAGAGTTTCCCTTCTCCTAGCTGGGCTGCCAATCACGGCCGACAAGCCCCATCTGCCCGAAACAACTGGTTTTAAGGGGCCAGTAATCCACCCTTGCCCCTTCTCCTGTCAGTAGAAATAGTTCCACCGGGCTCAGTTGCTAAGCCACGCTTGAAGCCCAGGAGCTGGACTTGGTTGTCAGAGGCTCTTCGCAACGCACGCCATTGGGAGCATTTAATAGGTGGCGAGCTTATCTCCATTACCACCCCCGGCTGAAACACCTTGAAGAAACCATGCATGGAGTATTGTGTGCAATTCTGGTCACCACACAATAGGAAGGATATGATAGAGAGGGTCACAAGGATGTCAGCTGGATTGGAGGTCTTGAGACGCAATAGAAAGGAAGGACATAAGCCGGGAAGATGTGGAATCGATATGGGTAGAGCTGCGTAACACTAAGGGGCAGAAGACGCTGGTGGGAGTTGTGTACAGGCCACCTAACAGTAGTAGTGAGGTCGGAGATGGTATTAAACAGGAAATTAGAAATGTGTGCAATAAAGGAACAGCAGTTATAATGGGTGACTTCAATCTATATGTGGATTGGGTGAACCAAATTGGTAAAGGTGCTGAGGAAGAGGATTTCTTGGAATGTATGCGGGATGGTTTTTTGAACCAACATGTCGAGGAACCAACTAGAGAGCAGGCTATTCTGGACTGGGTTTTGAGCAATGAGGAAGGGTTAATTAGCAATCTTGTCGTGAGAGGCCCGTTTGGGTAAGAGTGACCATAATATGGTGGAATTCTTCATTAAGATGGAGAGTGACAGAGTTAATTCAGAAACAAAGGTTCTGAACTTAAAGAGGGGTAACTTTGAAGGTATGAGACGTGAATTAGCTAAGATAGACTGGCAAATGACACAAAGGATTGATGGTGGATATGCAATGGCAAGCATTTAAAAGTTGCATGGATGAACTACAACAATTGTTCATCCCAGTTTGGCAAAAGAATAAATCAAGGAAGGTAGTGCACCCGTGGCTGACAAGAGAAATTAGAGATAGTATCAATTCCAAAGAAGAAGCATACAAATTAGCCAGAGAAAGTGGCTTACCTGAGGACTGGGAGAAATTCAGAGTTCAGCAGAGGAGGACAAAGGGCTTAATTAGGAAGGGGAAAAAAGATTATGAGAGAAAACTGGCAGGGAACATAAAAACGGACTGTAAAAGCTTTTATAGATATGTAAAAAGGAAAAGACTGGTAAAGACAGATGTAGGTCCCCTACAGACAGAAACAGGTGAATTGATTATGGGGAGCAAGGACATGGCAGACCAATTGAATAATTACTTTGGTTCTGTCTTCACTAAGGAGGACATAAATAATCTTCCAGAAATAGTAGGGGACAGAGGGTCCAGTGAGATGGAGGAACTGAGCGAAATACATGATAGTAGGGAAGTGGTGTTAGGTAAATTGAAGGGATTGAAGGCAGATAAATCCCCAGGGCCAGATGTTCTGCATCCTAGAGTGCTTAAGGAAGTAGCCCAAGAAATAGTGGATGCATTAGTGATAATTTTTCAAAACTCGTTAGATTCTGGACTAGTTCCTGAGGATTGGAGGGTGGCTAATGTAACTCCACTTTTTAAAAAAGGAGGGAGAGAGAAACCGGGGAATTATAGACCGGTTAGCCTAACGTCAGTGGTGGGGAAACTGCTGGAGTCAGTTATCAAGGATGTGATAACAGCACATTTGGAAAGCAGTGAAATGATCGGACAAAGTCAGCATGGATTTGTGAAAGGAAAATCATGTCTGACGAATCTCATAGAATTTTTTGAGGATGTAACTAGTAGAGTGGATAGGGGAGAACTAGTGGATGTGGTATATTTGGATTTTCAAAAGGCTTTTGACAAGGTCCCACACAGGAGATTAGTGTGCAAACTTAAAGCACACGGTATTGGGGGTAAGGTATTGATGTGGATGGAGAATTGGTTAGCAGACAGGAAGCAAAGAGTGGGAATAAACAGGACCTTTTCAGAATGGCAGGCGGTGACTAGTGGGGTACCACAAGGCTCAGTGCTGGGACCCCAGTTGTTTACAATATATATTAATGACTTGGATGAGGGAATTAAATGCAGCATCTCCAAGTTTGCGGATGACACGAAGCTGGGTGGCAGTGTTAGCTGTGAGGAGGATGCTAAGAGGATGCAGGGTGACTTGGATAGGTTGGGTGAGTGGGCAAATTCATGGCAGATGCAATTTAATGTGGATAAATGTGAAGTTATCCACTTTGGTGGCAAAAATAGGAAAACAGATTATTATCTGAATGGTGGCCGATTAGGAAAAGGGGAGGTGCAACGAGACCTGGGTGTCATCATACACCAGTCATTGAAAGTGGGCATGCAGGTACAGCAGGCGGTGAAAAAGGCGAATGGTATGCTGGCATTTATAGCGAGAGGATTTGAGTACAGGAGCAGGGAGGTACTACTGCAGTTGTACAAGGCCTTGGTGAGACCGCACCTGGAGTATTGTGTGCAGTTTTGGTCCCCTAATCTGAGGAAAGACATCCTTGCCATAGAGGGAGTACACAGAAGGTTCACCAGATTGATTCCTGGGATGGCAGGACTTTCATATGAAGAAAGACTGGATGAACTGGGCTTGTACTCGTTGGAATTTAGAAGATTGAGGGGGGATCTGATTGAAACATATAAGATCCTAAAGGGATTGGACAGGCTAGATGCAGGAAGATTGTTCCCGATGTTGGGGAAGTCCAGAACGAGGGGCCACAGTTTGAGGATAGAGGGGAAGCCTTTTAGGACCGAGATTAG
The DNA here is from genome assembly GCF_030028105.1 of Mobula birostris. Classification (NCBI taxonomy): domain Eukaryota; kingdom Metazoa; phylum Chordata; class Chondrichthyes; order Myliobatiformes; family Myliobatidae; genus Mobula; species Mobula birostris. The sequence goes on along the minus strand of NC_092372.1, from coordinate 217,129,141 downwards.
GAAAAACTTCTTCACACAGAGAGTGGTGAATCTGTGGAATTCTCTGCCACAGGAAACAGTTGAGGCCAGTTCATTGGCTATATTTAAGAGGGAGTTAGATATGGCCCTTGTGGCTACGGGGGTCAGGGGGTATGGAGGGAAGGCTGGGGTGGGGTTCTGAGTTGGATGATCAGCCATGATCATAATAAATGGCGGTGCAGGCTCGAAGGGCCGAATGGCCTACTCCTGCACCTATTTTCTATGTTTCTATGTTAACAGAGTGGGTCTGCATTCCTTGTAGCAAAGGAGGCCGAAAGGTGACACCAGAGAGGTACATAAATTTAGATTAGATTAGATTAGCTTTATCTGCCACATGTGCACCGAAACCTATAGAGAAATGCATCATTTACATCAACGACTAACACAGTCCGAGGATGAGGTGGTGGCAGCCCTAACCCATACCTCTTTGGAATATGGGAGAAAACCTGAGCACTTGGGGAGAACATACCAACCCCTTATAGACAGCGGCGGGAACTGAGCCCAGGCTTTGAGTACTTTAAAGTGTTATGCTACAGGGCGAGTCAGGGGTAGGAGTTTTACACAGAGAGTGGTGGGTGTGTGGTGGTAGAGACGGATATATTAGGAGCATTAAATAAACTCTTAAAGAGGCACATGGATGACAGAAAAATGGAGGAATGTGTGGGAAGGAAAGTTTATATTGATCAGAGAGTCGTTTAAAAGGTCAGTATAACATCGTGGGCCTGCACTCTGCACTCTGCTGTAATGTGCTAAGTTTCAGTTCCATGTAGGGAGCAGAAACTGGGTAGCTCTATCAAAAAAGTAGCATATTTATGATGAACTGGGTAGCCTCAATCTCCACTGTTACATTCTTTGGCCTTTCACGGTAGCAAGCCTAGTCTCTGGGCTCTGTTCCGTCCACGACCCTGTAAGAACAAGGGCTTCAGGCAAGAGCTGGCACGTGGGAGAATTAAGTCACAGTGATGAAGAGGGGCTATAATTAACTCTTGATTTTAGCACACCCGAGGTGTTATGTACACAATACAATGCTCAGATAGCCATAATGGGCTATTTGTTATTAGCACACAGATAGTGAGCTGAGTCGCAAAGCTCGTGATGCCCTCCATAGTGTCAGCTAATTGCATAAGGCCAGAAGCCATGAGAAGTGACGATGACTAAATGGCTTTCTTGTCACTTGACTGTTGGCTCCGACACATCAGCCCTGCATTAAATAGTGACACCTCAGTACAGACACATGGATTGTGGCCCAGAATGAGGCGATTCAATCTGTCTGGTTCATGCCAGCTCCTGGAAGATCAATTTCCTTCAGTCCCATTCAGCAGCACCTTTTGCCATTGCCCTGCAGGTTAATGTCTCAAGTACCTATTAAATTTACCTTTGAAAGCAAGGTGTTGTTTGTCCGTCGATTTCAATTGTGTTTGTGCAGCTCATCTGATGTCTGTTAGGAGGTGACTGTAAAGTCCAATTCTTGAATGGTGTGGACATTCATGGTAGGGACAAGGGAGTTGTCCTGATTCTGTTGGCATGGCTGTTGTTGCTGCTTTCCTCTTCTGTCGGGTGCTCTCCAGATCCGTGTGACGCCTATCTTCTAAATTGCTTTGAGCAACTTTAAACAAAAGGGTGAGAAGCAAGGGTATGTGCTGGCCCCTGTGTGCTTAACCTCTTTTTCATATGAGGTATTCAAGCACACGGTCAGGGATCTCCAACAGGAGATGTGCTTACAATACAGATTTGATGGATGATGGAAACCGGACAAGTACTTGAGACACTAACCCTCCTTAGTGTTAACCTGAGAATCTGAGATATAGGGCGAGGCTGAATAGTTAGGACTTTATTCCCTGGAGCATAGAAGTTCAAAATATTAAGTACAGGAGATGGGATGTTATGCTAAAGTTGAACAAGAAGTTGGTGAGGCCTAATTTGGAGTATTGTGTGCAGTTTTGGTCACCTATCTACAGGAAAGATGTAAACAAGGTTGAAAGAGTACAGAGGAAATCTACAAGGATGTTGCTGGGACTGGAGGACCTGAATTACAGGGAAAGATTGAATAGGTTGGACTATATTCCCTAGAACATAGAAGATTGAGGGGAGATTTGATAGTGGTATGGAAAATTATGAGAGGTGTGGATGGGGTAAAAGTAAACAGGCTTTTCCCCACACTTGAATCTTCATCTCATGATCTATGAAGGGTGTAGATAGGATGAACGCAAGCAGGCTTTTCCCTCTCAGGTTCGGTGAGTGTAGAACTAGAGGTCATAGGTTAAGGGTGAAAGGTGAAATATTTAAGGGGAATCTGAGTGGGATCTTAAGAATGTGGTGAGAGTGTGGAACGAGTGGTGGATGCAGGTTTGATTGCACCATTTAAGAGAAGTTTAGATAAACACATGGATGAGAGAGATATAGAGGGCTACAGTCCAGCTGTGGTTAGGCAGAATAATAGTTTGGTACTGACTAGAAGGGCCTGTTTCTGCGCTGTAGCACACTATGACTCTGTGACTCTGCCTCCATCTCTTGTACAGTTGGTAAATCCCAATCACAGCTGCTCTCCACAGAACTAAGCTTTCTCCTCATTTTACCTTGTGTACTTTGTGTGATGTATAGTTTGTTTTTGATGAACTGATGAACTATCTCCTGAAGGCAGTCCCTGTTCACCCTCTCCAGCACCCCTCCTGATCTCACACACCGTTAGCTAGCCCTTCCTTAACCTTCTACTCTCCAAGGACTGCAAGTCCAGTACCTCCAACCTAAGCTGGAATCTCTCCAGTGAATCTCTTCCCACAGCCTATCTAGGCAGCCCATGTCTGTTGCCCATGCTCAGGCTGTCTAAAACTAGAGGGCATACCTGCTCAGGGAGAGAGGGGGTAGGTTTAAAGAGGATCTGAGGGGTAGCTTCTTTGCCCAGTAGTTGGTGTCTGGAATGAGGAGGTGGTGGAGGCAGGCACGGAAACGGTAGTGCAGCAGTTACCGCATTACTTGACAGCGCGGCTGGAAGATCGGGGGTTCGATTCCTGCCACTATCTGTAAGGAGTTTGTACTTTCCCCACATGACTGTGTGGGTGTTCCAGTTTCCTCCCACATCCCAAAGGGTTAGTGAGTCGTGAGTATGCTGTGTCAGCGCCGGAAGTGCAGTCACTCTTGTGTGCTGCCCCCAGCACAATCCTCGCTGATTTGCTTTGACACTCGCGGCACGTTACGTTGTATGCTTCAACGTACATGTGACAAATAAAGTTAATCTTAATCTTAACCCGTAAGGATAACCTGGACAGGTACTTGAATGAACAGGGTGGAGAGGGACACAGAATTAATGCAGGCATATGGGATCGAGACAGAGGAGACAGCAGATGCTGGAATGTGGATTGAATAAGGATGCTGGAGGTATTCAGCAGGTCAGTCAGCATCTGTGGAGGCAAACGGGCAGTCAACGTTTCAGGTCAAGCCCCTTCATCTGGAGGGGAAATACCCAGTATGAAAGAGAGGGGATATATCCAGTATAAGAAGGTGACAGGGAGGGGATAAAGAGGGATGTAAGTGAGGAGGGTAGATTGGCAGATGGAGCTGGGTGAGGGAGGGAGGCAAGGCTGTAGATAGTGACAGAGAATTAATTACTTACTCCCCATTACACTTATGATTACGGCAGCCATGAAGACCCTCCATCTCCGGCAGTGTTCAGGGCTTCCTTCATCACGTCTGTAGCTTCCTCTCAGTTTTCACTACTGTCAGTCAAGCAGATCCGGGTGGAGACTCAGGAATACTGTTGCACTCAAATGCAGAAGGATTCTTCATTGCTGTTTCCGTAACAGTTTTGTTTCACCAGTCAGGGTTGTTAGTCCTGAGCTGAACCCCCGAACCTGGAGGACCGGTGGACCACTCTTAGTCTGGCCTCTACCCTTTGACCTGTTTGGCATGGGTGGCCCTACCGAGAGCCAAAGCAAAAAGCCCCGACTCTGACTAACACAGCTCTTTGGGTCATTGAGGCACACAAACCTCCAAACCACGACAAGGCTGTGGTCCTCTTGGAGGAGCGGCAGAGGCTGCAAGATGATTAATAGAGGTAAAGGGCTCCAGATTATGGAACAGTATAGATAGATGTGATAGCTGGCATAAACATGATGGGCTAAAAGGCCTGATTCGGATCTGTACAGCTTTATCTCTCTGTGACCTTTAAATATAATAGATTGGCTTGATTCGTTACATGTACATACAGTGAAATGTGAGCAGTTTTAGGCCCCTTATCTATGAAAGGATGCGTTGGCATTGTAGAGGATTCAGAGAAGGATCACAAGAACAATCCTGGGAATAGAAGAGTTAACATATGATGAGCATTTGATGACTCTGGGACTCTACTTGATGGAATTTAGAAGAATGAGGGAGAAATCTCATTGAAGCCTATGAATATTGATAGTCCTGGATAGAATGGACATGGACAGGATATTTCCTATAGTAGAGGAGTCTAGGGCCAGACAGCATAGCCTGAGATTACAAGGACATCTCTTTAGAACAGAGATGAGGAGGAAGTTTAGCTAGAGGGTGGTGAATCTGTGGAATTCATTGCCACAGACAGCTGTGGAAGCCAAATTATTGAGTGTATTTAAAACAGAGGTTGATAAGCTCTTGATTAGTAAGTTTGCCAAAGGTTATGGGGAGAAGGCAGGAAAATGGGGGTTGAGAGGGATAATAAATCAACCATGATGGAATGGCGGAGCAAACCCAATAGGCTGACTGGCCTATTCTGCTCCTATGTCTAATGGTCCGATGGTCTTTCAGCTTTAAATGCATCATTTGCATGTTGGCACTATTAATACTGGGGGATAAGTATTCCTATTGTCTAGAAACTGGCATTGATACACAGGGAGGTTCCACCAGGATCTCACGTAATGTCCCCGTCCATGTCCACAACCATACTGACCAGAAGATATGAGAGTTCTACACCTTGGAAACACAACCGACAGCCTATCTCATCCATGCCATCCAGGAGTCTGTCTGAGCTAGTCCAAGGTTGGGTGACCAGAAATGGGCACAATATTTTGCCTGTTACTGAACCAGTCAATTTTACAGGTTTATCAGGATCTCCCTGTGGGTCTGTTTGTAAGCTCCGTTTCCCCGAGCAGCACTGGCAGCCAGAACCTCTTTGGAGAAATGAAGATCATTGTGTGACACATACAACCTCCTGATTAAGGTGATTGAGATCGGTGATAAATTGTCCTTTGGTCTAGAAGATGGCATTGATACCAGGGGAGGTGCCACTGAAATCTCACAGATTTCCCCTGACTCACAACTAGAAGACAAAGGAGCAGCATTAACTATGTGGTCTATTCAATCATGGCTGATTTTTTTCAACTCCACTTTCCCACATTCTCCTCATAATCCTTAACCCCTCACCAACTTCTGCCTTAAGCACACCCAAGGACTTGGCCTAATACCACTCAAAGTTTCCGGAGCCCTGCCCCTAAAGGGCATGAAATGAAAAGTGAAAAGTGACTGTATGTCGGAAATCTGAAATCAAACAGGAAAATTTCAGAAACATTCAGGAGGTGAGGCAGCGTCTGCGGATAGAGACAAAGACAGATTGGAAGCTGAGCCTGTGAAGGGTCCCCAACCTGGAAATGTTAACCATGATTATTTTCCCACCAACATTGCTTGATCTGCTGAGATTCCCAATGTTTCTTGTTTGTTGCATTAGGCATCAACGTTGGTACATGGTTGGTGCCAGAACTTTGTGACAGGGATTACCCAGCCAGGTTCTAAGTTTATTCCATTCCCAATTAACTTAAGGACTTCACAACTAAAGCTATTTAACAATAAACTGGGGCTATTGTTGGGCTAACCGGTCTTTCCCACCACAGTAGACATACCAATTTTGGTATCGCCAGAATAACACCCAGAGTAGACAGTTTAATGGCACTGGGTAGTGCTTCCTCCACCACACACATAGGGGAATTTTAAGAACCTTCGGACAAGATGGGGGTGGTGGGGTGGAACCACATTTCTACCAGGGAAGGCATAAAGTGCTCCTTCCTTCCGCTAGCCTGCAGATCACCCTTAGGCAAGGTGTCGCACCTACTTAGCCCCCCAAATAGGGTCACGTGAAGCCATGGGAGTAGGTGGTCGATGGTCATATGAGCAACTGGTCCTAGTTATTTAACCACTGACACCATGCAGACAATCTCGGAAGAGTATTGATAATGGCTGGGGTCAACCATCTTGTAAAGACACTGCCCAGAAGAAAACAATGGCAAACCACTTCTGTAAGAAAATTTGTCCAGAACAATCATGGTCAAGACTGTGATTGCCCACATAATACGACACGGCACATGATCGGTCTGAACCCTATTCCATCCTTCTGTATAGTCTTATTTACATAGAACAGTACAGCACAGTACAGGCCTTTCGGCCAACTTTGTTGTGCCAACCCTTTATCCTACTCCAAGATCAATCTAACCCTTGTCTCTCCAATAGACCTCCAATTTCTCTTTCATCCACGTGGCTATCTAAATGTCCCTCTACCACCCCGGCAGCAGGTATCATGCACCCACCACTATCTGTGTGAAAAACCTACCTCTCACATTCCCCCCTATTCTATACTTTACTCAAATCACCTTGAAATCAGTCTGTGGCTGTCCACTATGCTTCTTACTATCTGGTACACCTCTGTCAAGTTGCCTCTCACCCTCCTCTGCTCCAAAGAGAAAAGCCCTAGCTTGCTCAACTTATTCTCAGAAGACATGTTCTCTAATCCAGGCGGCATCAAGGTAAATCTCTTCTGCACTGGGCTTCCCAACCTTTTTTATGCCGTGAACCCTTAGCGTTAACCGAGGGGTCCGTGGACCCCAGCTAGGGAACCACAAAGCTTCCACACCCTTCCTGTAATGAGGCAACCAGCACTGAACACAACAGTATTCTAATCAGAGTCATATAGAGCTGCAACATTACCTCACGGCTCTTGAACTTTAACCCCTGACCAGTGAAGGCCAACACACCATGCACCTACCTAGCCACCCTATCAACTTGTCTGGCAACTTTACTGACAAGCAAGACAGCCTGGGAGCTGCTGACCCCGAGCTACTGCCTCCAGAGCTCAGGCACACAGAGGAAATGGTTCCCCTGCGGGGGTGCACCCCTAACTCTTGGTAGTCAGTAAAATTATAGATCAAAAGTACAGCAGAGTAGCAAATAAGAAGATTTATCAATGCCTGAGCCACAGGTTACATGAAGGTAAACACAAACACTTCTCTGTTTTCTTGTGTGACATTGCTACTAACAAATAGAATACCTTAACGAGGCCTGGGGCAAGTTGTGATGTGTGTGTTTTACTCTGCGTTGACCTTTAACCTTTCTTAATGAGAGAATTTACAGGTTTGGAACTCAGACATGAATCCTTTTGCTTTGTCCCTTCCAGCATTTTGTTTTTGGATTTACCGGTTTTATCTGCTTTTTTTTATCTAAATTAGATAATATCATTTGCTGTCGCAGTCCCTGGTGTTTCCTGCCTCCCACGCCAGCTCCCAGCCACACTAGCATCCTTGCCGAAGCCTGATTAAACCTCCCTAGTCAGGCGATTATCTCTGTTTCCCAGGCGGCTGCCGTTGCCTGGTTACAGGATCCAACAGGCCTGGCTATCCACAGCAACAGCGGAAAACTGGAGATCCCAGAAGAGCTGCCAGTTGGCAGGCGGTGACCATCAGGTCCTTGCAGCTGGACACCCAGGGCTCCACCTAGCAGCCTGGCCGAGTACTTGTGCCACTCGTCTCAACAGGGCCTGTCTGTCCATCCTGAGGGCCTAGTTTGTGAATCAAACCCACAGGAACTTTGGAGGGCCGATGCTTTGTTCTATTTTAAAATAACAGACTTTTTTCACACTTATTTTCTTCAATAATTTAGTAGCACCTCGGGCCACCGTCCAACGGTCTGAGCAAATTAAAGTAAGCCAAACTGTCCGCTGGCTTTGTAAACACCGTGTTTGAACTGGCCATCAGGCGAGAGAGACACAAGATACTGCTGATGCTGGAATCTGGAGCAAACACCAAGATGCCGGAGGAAGTCAGCAGGTCAGACAGTGTCTGTGGAAGGAAATGGATGGACGATGGTTCAGCTGCATTCCAGATGAAGGGTCTCGACCGGAAATGACAACTGTCCATTCCCCCCCACAGATGTCACCTGACAGGCTGAGTTCCTTTTACTTCTTTTGCCTGTGAGAAGATACCTCTTCTTCCACACCTCAGGTTGGTGCTGGAGTCCCACTTACAGAGACACGATGCCTGCGTCTGGGCCGACACTGGGCCAGTATCCATGGGACAAATCATTAAACCAATCCACACTACCTCAGGAAAGTGTTCATCCCAGTGCCTTGGACAATAATTATCCCTGGATCAATATCAAGAAACCCGAGGCTGGTTAAATATCTCAGCCCACTTTGAGGGAGTTGGCTGTATACAAATACACCCTCCAACAAGAGGACTTCACTAGGATGTCCTGAGGTCACTTAAGGTGCAATTTCTTTATTGAGAGGACTTTGTTATCTTTGGGTTCTGTCTTGAGCCATCCAGGTAGTAGCATTAATGAAGGGTCTTGGCCCAGAATGTTCCCTCCATAGATGCTGCCTGACTTGTTGAGTTCTTCCAGCATTTTGTCTGTGTTGCATTCTCAGATTGGCTCGAAGAGTCTGCTGCCCACAAACATTTTATCAAGTGTCAGAACCGGTTTAACACTTGCTCAGGGGTTACTCCGTGGAATGATCCCTCAGAGCCGGCTGAGGAAAGAATGACAATTACATTGGAATTGGGATTGGTTTATTGTTGTCTGCAGTACCAAGATACAGTGAAAAGCTTGTCTTGCACAGTGTCCATGCAGATCAAGTCATTACAGAGTGCGTTGAGATAGAATAAGGTAAGATAATAGCAATGCAGATAGAAGATATTGATAAAGTGAAAGATCATAATGAGGTAGATTGTGAAGCCAAGAGCCAATCATATCATACAAGAGATCTGTTCAAGTTTGGTGGTACATGCTTTCAGGATTTTGTACCATCAGCTCAATGGGAAATGGGAGAAGAGAGGATGTCCTGGGTGGATGGGGTCTTTGATTTTACTGGCTGCTTTACTGAGGCAGAGAGAAGTGTAGACAGAGTCCATGGGGAGGAGGCTGGTCCCTGTGATGTGCTGGGCTGTGTCTGCAGTTTATTGTGGTCACGTGCAGAGCAGTTGCCATACCAATCCGGACAGAATGCTTTCTACAGTGCATCACTACAAAACAGTAAGAGTTGACGGTGACATGACCAATTTCTTTAGCCTTCTGGGTAAGTAGAGGCTTTGGTGAGCTTGCTTGGTCAATATGGTTGGACCAGGACACCCAGGAACTTGAATCGCAGAGAGATCCCCAGTGGGCAGTGTTTCAGCAGCAATATCAGATGCCAGAATAGCTGATGCTCAGTTCCCCTAGTCCTCCATGTTCCCCACCCGCCCCCACCTCCCTTTCCTTGTTTTCACAGGGGAGTAGGTTGCGAGGGGCCAAAGGGAAGTGCTGGGTCTAATCTTCCCCCACTGTGAGCACTGTAGGCAGGGAGGTATCACGACTCAGTCCCCCCTGAAACAGGCACAGCCATAACACAGCAGATTTCTACAGATGTACGGTGGAGTGAATTCTGACAGGTTGTGTGGTGATACAGAGGACCCAATGCATAGGATTGCAGGAGGCTGCAGAGGATTACAGACTCAGATCCATCGCCATCAAGGACATCTTCAAGTGGCAACACCTCAGAAAGGTGGCACCCGCCATGAAGGAGCTGCTGCTTCTGCGACGTGCTGTCTTCCTGTGACGACCGTCAGGGAGGAGCTACAGGAGCATGAGGACACACACTCAGTGTTTCAGGAACATCTTCTTCCACTCTGCCATCAGATTTCCGAATGAACCCATGAACTCTACCTCACTATCAAGCAACACACATCAAAGTTGCTGGTGAACGCAGCAGGCCAGGCAGCATCTCTAGGAAGAGGTACAGTCGACGTTTCGGGCTGAGACCCTTCGTCAGGACTAACTGAAGGAAGAGTTAGTAAGAGATTTGAAAGTTGGAGGGGGAGAGGGAGATCCGAAATGATAGGAGAAGACAGGAGGGGGAGGGATGGAGCCAAGAGCTGGACAGGTGATTGGCAAAAGGGATATGAGAGGATCATGGGCCAGGAGGCCCAGGGAGAAAGACAAGGGGGAGGGGGAAAAAACCCGGAGGATGGGAAAGGGGTATAGTCAGAGGGACAGAGGGAGAAAAAGGAGAGAGAGAAAAAGAATAAATAACGGATGGGAAAACCCAGGAAATTATCGACCAGTGAGTCTGCCTTCAGTGGTGAGCAAGTTGGAGAAGATCCTGAGAGGCAAGATTTATGAGCATTTGGAGAGAAATAATCTGATTAGGGATAGTCAGCATGGGACGCTACTGCAGCTCGGGACGCTCCTGCGTTTGGAGTTCAATTCCGGTGCGGTCTGTAAGGCGTCTGTACATCCTTGCGAGTTCCAGATTCCTCCCACAGACCAGAGACACATCAGGGAGGTTAACTGATGATTGTAAATTGTCCCGTGGTTAAGTTAGGGTTAAATTGGGATCCTCAGGGGTGGTGCGGGTCAAAGGGCCTACTCCACATTATTTATTTATTGTAACTTGAAGTACTTTTTTTTTAATCTTACACTGTACTGTTGTCACAAAACAGTGATAATAAACCTGACTGTGGGTCTGTTAACCCTGATTCAAGACATAAAAGTGATAACTCACTAAGTACATTAATAAATAAACAGTGTGAATGAGGAATAGAGAGGTGGCGTTCACGGCTTCATGGACCGTTCAGAAATCTGACAGAGGAGGAGAAGAAGCTGTTCCTAAATTGATGAGTGTGTGTCTTCAGCTTCCGATACCTCCTCCCTGATGGTAGTAATGAGAAGAGGACATGGGTCAGATGTGATTGAAAGGCTAATTGACCATTGTAAATTGCACCGTGTCAGAAGTTGAGGGGAGCCTGTGGGAGTGCCATAAAGAAGAGTTTATTTGGAATTTAGAATCAGAATCAGGTTAATTATCGCTGACAAGAGAGTAGAGATAACCCAGGAAATTAGAGACCAGTGAGTCTGACTTCAGTGGTGGGCAAGTTGGAGAAGGTCCTGAGAGGCAGGATTTATGAGCATTTGGAGAGACATAATCTGATTAGGGATAGTCAGCATGGCTTTGTCAAGGGCAGGTTGTGCCTTACGAGCCTGATTGAACTCTTTGAGGATGTAACAAAACACATTGATGAAGGTAGAGCAGTGGATGTAATGTATTTGGATTTCAGTAAGGCATTTGATAAGGTTCCCATGCAAGACTCCTTCAGAATGTAAGGAGGCATGGGATCCAAGGAGACGTTGCTTTGTGGATCCAGAATTGGCTTGCCCACAGAGGCAAAGAGTGGTTGTGGATGGTTCATATTCTGCATGGAGGATGGTGACCAGTGGTGTGCCTCAGGGATCTGTTCTGAGTCCCCTCCTGTATGTGATTTTTATAAATGACCTGGATGAAGAAGTAGAAGAGTGGGTTAGTAACAAAGGTTGGGGTGTTGTGGATAGTCTGGAGAGTTGTTAGAGACTACAGAAGAACATTGATAGGATGCAGAACTGGGCTGAGAAGTGGCAGATGGAGTTCAACCCAGGTAAGTGTGAACTGGTTCATTTTGGTGGGTCAAATTTGAAGACACACATAATATTAATGGTAAGACTCTTGGTAGTGTGGAGTATCTGAGAGATCTTGGGGTGCATGTCCATAGGACACACAAAGCTGCTGCACAGGTTGACAGTGTTGTTAAAAAGGCGTATGGTGTGTTGGCCTTCTTCAACCGTGGGATTGAATTTAAAAGCTGTGAGGCAATATTACAGATATATAAGACATTGGTCAGACCCCACTTGGAGTACTGTGTTCAGTTCTGCTCACCTCACTACAGGAAGGATGTGGATACTATAAAGAGAGTGTAGAGAAGATTTACAAGGATGTTGCCTGGATTGGAGAGCATGCCTTATGAGAATAGGTTGAGTGAACTTGGCCTTTTCTCCTTGGAGAGATGGAGGATGAGAGGTGACCTAATAGAGGTGTATATCTCTATACATAGCCAGAGGCTTTTTCCCAGACAGAAATGGCTAACATGAGGGGGCACAGTTTTAACTTGCTTGGAAGTAGGTACAAGGGGGATGTCAGAGATAAATTTTTCACACAGAGAATGGTGGGTGTGTGGAATGCACTGCCAGCAACGTAGTGGAGGTGGATACAACAGGGTCTTTTAAGAGACTCTTAGTTAGGTACATGGAGCTTAGTAAAATTGAGGGCTCTGCGCTAGGGAAATTCTACGCAGTTTCTAGAGTAGGTTACGTGGTCAGCACAACATTGTGGGCCAAAGGGCCTGTAATGTGCTGTAGATTTCTATGTTCGACGACATACTGTATGTCATGAAATGTATTGTTTTGCAGCAGCAGTACAGTACATCATAAACATACTCTAAATTGCCATATATCTGTATATACACATGCAGTAGCCACTTCATTATATACACCTGTACAGTTATTCGTTAATGCAAATATCTAATCAGCTAATCATGTGGCAACAGCTCAAAGCATAAAAGCATGTAGACATGGTCAAGAGATTCGGTTGTTGTTCAGACCAAACATCAGAATGGGGAAGAAATGAAAAGCTTGAGCATATAGGTATTAAGAAAGAGGATATGCTGGAGCTTTTGGAAAGCATCAAGTTGGATAAGTCACCGGGACCAGATGCTACTGTAGGAGGCGAGGGAGGAGATTGCTGAGCCTCTGGCGATGATCTTTTCATCATCAATGGGGACAGGAGAGGTTCTGGAGGATTGGAGGATTGCAAATGTTGTTCCCTTATTCAAGAAAGGGAGTAGAGATAGCCCAGGAAATTATAAACCAGTGAGTCTTACTTCAGTGGTTGGTAAGTTGATGGAGAAGATCCTGAGATGCAGGATTTATGAATATTTGGAGAAGCATAATATGATTAGGAATAGTCAGCATAGATTTGTGAAAGGCAGGTCGTGCCTTACAAGCCTGATTGAATTTTTTGAGGATGTGACTAAACATATTGATGAAGGTAGAGTTTGTAGATGTAGTGTATATGGATTTCAGCAAAGCATTTGACAAGGCGCCCCATGCCAGGCTTATTGAGAAAGTAGGGAGGCATGGGATCCAAGGGAACATTGCTTTGTGGATCCAGAACTAGCTTTAACACAGAAGGCAATGAGTAGTTGTAGATGGGTCATATTCTGCATGGAGGTCGGTGACCAGTGGTGTGCCTCAGGGATCTTTTCTGGAACCCCAACTCTTCGTGATTTTTATAAATGACCTAGCTGAAGAAGTGGAGGGGTGGATCAGTAAATTTGCTGGTGACACAAAGGTTGGGGGTGTTGTGGATAGTGTGGAGGGCTGTCAGAGGTTACAGTGGGACATTGATAGGATGCAAAACTGGGCTGAGAAGTGGCAGATGCAGTTCAATTCAGATAAGTGTGAGGTGGTTCATTTTGATAGGTCAAATATGATGGCAGAATATAGGATTAATGGTAAGACTCTTGGCAGTGTGGAAGATCAGAGGGATCTTGGGGTCCAAGTCCATAGGACACTCAAAGCTGCTGTGCAGGTTGACTCTATGGTTAAGAAAGCATACGGTGCATTGGCCTTCATCAATCGTGGGATTGAGTTTAGGAGCCGAGAGGTAATGTTGCAGCTATATATCTGTGAAGAGCAAGAGGATACGACATGAGAGAATAGGACCAATCAAGTGTGACAGTGGAAAAGTGTGTATGGAACCGGAGGAAATAGCAGAGGTACTTAATGAATACTTTGCTTCAGTATTCACTACAGAAAAGGATCTTGGCGATTGTAGGGATGACTTGCAGCGGATTGAAAAGCTTCAGCATGTAGATATTAAGGAAGAGGATGTGATGGAGCTTATGGAAAGCATTAAGTTGGATAAATCACTGGGACCGGATGGGATGTACCCCAGTCTACTGTGGGAAGTGAGGTAGGAGATTGCTGAGCCTCTAGTGATTGATGATCTTTGCATCGTCAGTGAGGATGGGAGAGGTTCCAGAGGATTGGACGGTTGTGGATGTTGTTCCCTTATTCAAGAAAGGGAGTAGAGATAGCCCAGGAAATTATATTATAAACCAGTCTGAGTCCATAGGACACTCAAAGCTGCTACGCAGGTTGACTCTGGGGTTAAGAAGGCATACGCTGCATTGGCCTTCATCAACCATGGGGTTGAGTTTAAGAGCCAAGAGATAATGTTGCAGCTATATAGGACCCTGGTCAGACCCCACTTGCAGTTCTGTGCTCAGTTCTGGTCGCCTCACTACAGGAAGGACATGGGAACCATAGAAAAGGTGCAGAGGAGATTTACAAGGATGTTGCCTGGATTGGGGAGCATGCCCTATGAGAATAGGTTGAGTGAACCTGGCCTTTTCTCCATGGAGTGACGGAGGATGAGAGGTGACCTGATAGAGGTGTACAAGATAATGAGGGGCATTGTTCATGTGGATAGTCAGAGGCTTTTTCCCGGGGCTGAAATGGCTAGAACGAGAGGGCAGAGATTTAAGGTGCTTGGAAGCAGGTACAGAGGAGATCTTGGAGTATGTTTCTTTACACAGAGAGTGATGAGTGTGTGGAATGGGCTGCCGGCAGCGGTGGTGGAGGCGGAAACGATAAGGTCTTTTAAGAGACTCCTGGATAGGTACATGGAGCTTAGAAAAATAGAGGGCTATGGGTAAGCCTAGGGTAGTTCTAAGGTAAGGACATGTTCAGCACAGCTTTGTGGGCCGAAGGGCCTGTATTGTGCTGAATGTTTTCTATGTTTCTAAATGTGATCGGAATGACTTTGACTGTATAACGATCATTTGTACCTAATAAAGTGGCTACTAAACACACACACACACACACACACACGTGTGTGCATATATATATCCTGGGTGATGGGGGTCTTTAACGATGGATGCCACCGTTCTGAAGCAGCACCTTTGAAGATATTCTTGATGGTGGGGAGGCTAGTGCCCAAGATTGAACTGGTTGAGTTTGCAAACTTCTGCAGTGTTTTCCAGTCTGACATGTAGAATTGGAGTGATGGGGCTTGCTTAGAGAGCTGACAGAGACTCAATGGGCTGAATAGACTTCTGTTTCATGAGAATATACGTAAACAAGGTTGGGTACTCCTCGCCTCTGTTACAGCCAGACTTGAAATGGCTCCTTATCCATCAGAACCCACAGATGACAATATTCTTTCGATAATAGTCATAGTCATAGTCATTCTTCATTGATCCCGGGGGAAATTGGTTGATCCCAGTGGATAATGAGTTGGTTCTGTTGAAGGTAACCCAAGAAAGGTAGAATTTCCTGGAGGCCACCCATTTTAATTCTACTTCCCATTCACATTCTGACATGTCAGTCCATGGCCCCCTCTACTGCCTCGAGGAGGCCACTGTCTGGGTGGAGGAGCAACAGTTCATATTCCTCCAACCTGACGGTATGAAAATCGATTTCTCTAACTTCCTGACATTTCTCCCTCCCCTCTCTCTTTTTCCATTCTCCATTCTGGCTCCCCTTACCTCTTCTCTTGTCCTCATCTGCCCATCATCTCACTCTGGTGCCCCTCTCCTTCTCCTGTCTCTCATAGTCCACTCTCCTATCCTATCAGATTCCTTCTCCTTCAACCTACCACCTCCCAGCTTCTCACTTCAGTCCCCCTCTCACCCACCAACCTTCCCCCTCAGCTGTCTCACCTATCACCTCCCAGCTTCTCGCTTCAGTCCCTCTCTCACCCACCAACCTTCCCCCTCAGCTGTTTCACCTATCACCTCCCAGCTTCTCACTTCAGTCCTTCTCTCACCCACCAACCTTCCCCCTCAGCTGTCTCACCTATCGCCTCCCAGCTTCTCACTTCAGTCCTTCTCTCACCCACCAACCTTCCACCTCTCACCCACCAACCTTCCCCCTCAGCTGTCTCACCTATCGCCTCCCAGCTTCTCACTTCAGTCCCCCTCTCACCCACCAACCTTCCCCCTCAGCTGTCTCACCTATCGCCTCACAGCTTCTCACTTCAGTCCTTCTCTCTCACCCACCAACCTTCCCCCTCAGCTGTCTCACCTACCGCCTGCCAGCTTCTCACTTCAGTCCTTCTCTCTCACCCATCAACCTTCCCCCTCAGCTGTCTCACCTATCGCCTGCCAGCTTCTCACTTCAGTCCCCCTCTCACCCACCAACCTTGCCCCTCAGTTGTCTCACCTATCACCTCCCAGCTTCTCACCGGTCCCTCTCTCACCCATCAACCTTCCCCCTCAGCTGTCTCACCTATCGCCTGCCAGCTTCTCACTTCAGTCCCCCTCTCACCCACCAACCTTCCCCCTCAGCTGTCTCACCTATCACCTCCCAGCTTCTCACTTCAGTCCCCCTCTCACCCACCAACCTTCCCCCTTTCACCCACCAACCTTTACCCTCTCACCCACCAATCTTTACCCTCAGCTGTCTCACCTATCACCTCCCAGCTTCTCACTTCAGTCCCTCTCTCACCCACCAACCTTCCCCTTCAGCTGTCTCACCTATCGCCTCCCAGCTTCTCAATCAGTCCTTCTCTCTCACCCACCAACCTTCCCTCTCAGCTGTCTCACCTACCGCCTGCCAGCTTCTCACTTCAGTCCCCCTCTCACCCACCAACCTTGCCCCTCAGTTGTCTCACCTATCACCTCCCAGCTTCTCACCGGTCCCTCTCTCACCCACCAACCTTCCCCCTCAGCTGTCTCACCTATCGCCTGCCAGCTTCTCACTTCAGTCCCCCTCTCACCCACCAACCTTCCCCCTCAGCTGTCTCACCTATCACCTCCCAGCTTCTCACTTCAGTCCCCCTCTCACCCACCAACCTTTACCCTCTCACCCACCAACCTTCCCCCTCAGCTGTCTCACCTATCGCCTCCCAGCTTCTCACTTCAGTCCTTCTCTCACCCACCAACCTTCCCTCTCAGTTGTCTCACCTATCACCTCCCAGCTTCTCACTTCGGTCCCTCTCTCACCCACCAACCTTCCCCCTCAGCTGTCTCACCTATCACCTCCCAGCTTCTCACTTCAGTCCCTTTCACCCACCAACCTTCCCCCTCAGCTGTCTCACCTATCGCCTCCCAGCTTCTCACTTCAGTCCCCCTCTCACCCACCAACCTTGCCCCTCAGTTGTCTCACCTATCACCTCCCGCTTTTCACTTCAGTCCCCCTCTCACCCACCAACCTTCCCCCTCAGCTGTCTCACCTATCACCTCCCAGCTTCTCACTTCAGTCCTTCTCTCACCCACCAACCTTCCCCCTCAGCTGTCTCACCTATCACCTCCCAGCTTCTCACTTCAGTCCTTCTCTCACCCACCAACCTTCCCCCTCAGTTGTCTCACCTATCACCTCCCAGCTTCTCACTTCAGTCCCCCTCTCACCCACCAACCTTCCCCCTCAGCTATCTCACCAATCACCTCCCAGCTTCTCACTTCAGTCCCCCTCTCACCCACCAACCTTCCCCCTCAGCTGTCTCACCTATCACCTCCCAGCTTCTCACTTCAGCCCCCTCTCACCCACCAACCTTGCCCCTCAGCTGTCTCACCTATCACCTCCCAGCTTCTCACTTCAGTCCCCCTCTCACCCACCAACCTTCCCCCTCAGCTGTCTCACCTATCACCTCCCAGCTTCTCACTTCAGTCCTTCTCTCACCCACCAACCTTCCCCCTCTCACCCACCAATCTTCCCCCTCAGCTGTCTCACCTATCACCTCCCAGCTTCTCACTTCAGTCCTTCTCTCACCCACCAACCTTCCCACTCTCACCCACCAACCTTCCCCCTCAGCTGTTTCACCTATCACCTCCCAGCTTCTCACTTCAGTCCCCCTCTCACCCACCAACCTTCCCCCTTTCACCTACCAACCTTTACCCTCTCACCCACCAACCTTTACCCTCAGCTGTCTCACCTATCACCTCCCAGCTTCTCACTTCAGTCCTTCTCTCTCACCCACCAACCTTCCCCCTCAGCTATCTCACCTATCACCTCCCAGCTTCTCACTTCAGTCCCCCTTTCACCCACCAACCTTCCCCCTCAGCTGTCTCACCTATCGCCTCCCAGCTTCTCACTTCAGTCCTTCTCTCTCACCCACCAACCTTCCCCCTCAGCTGTCTCACCTATCACCTCCCAGCTTCTCACTTCAGTCCCCCTCTCACCCACCAACCTTCCCCTTTCACCTACCAACCTTTACCCTCTCACCCACCAACCTTTACCCTCAGCTGTCTCACCTATCACCTCCCAGCTTCTCACTTCAGTCCTTCTCTCTCACCCACCAACCTTCCCCCTCAGCTGTCTCACCTATCACCTCCCAGCTTCTCACTTCAGTCCCCCTTTCACCCACCAACCTTCCCCCTCAGCTGTCTCACCTATCGCCTCCCAGCTTCTCACTTCAGTCCTTCTCTCACCCACCAACCTTCCCACTCTCACCCACCAACCTTCCCCCTCAGCTGTTTCACCTATCACCTCCCAGCTTCTCACTTCAGTCCCCCTCTCACCCACCAACCTTCCCCCTTTCACCTACCAACCTTTACCCTCTCACCCACCAACCTTTACCCTCAGCTGTCTCACCTATCACCTCCCAGCTTCTCACTTCAGTCCTTCTCTCACCCACCAACCTTCCCCCTCAGCTGTCTCACCTATCACCTCCCAGCTTCTCACTTCAGTCCCCCTTTCACCCACCAACCTTCCCCCTCAGCTGTCTCACCTACCGCCTCCCAGCTTCTCACTTCAGTCCTTCTCTCTCACCCACCAACCTTCCCCCTCAGCTGTCTCACCTATCGCCTCCCAGCTTCTCACTTCAGTCCCCCTCTCACCCACCAACCTTCCCCCTTTCACCTACCAACCTTTACCCTCTCACCCACCAACCTTTACCCTCAGCTGTCTCACCTATCACCTCCCAGCTTCTCACTTCAGTCCTTCTCTCTCACCCACCAACCTTCCCCCTCAGCTGTCTCACCTATCACCTCCCAGCTTCTCACTTCAGTCCCCCTTTCACCCACCAACCTTCCCCCTCAGCTGTCTCACCTATCACCTCCCAGCTTCTCACTTCAGTCCCCCTCTCACCCACCAACCTTCCCCCTTTCACCCACCAATCTTTACCCTCTCACCCACCAACCTTTACCCTCTCACCCACCAACCTTTACCCTCAGCTGTCTCACCTATCGCCTGCCAGCTTGCACTCCTTTCGCTTCCCCACCTCCTGGTCCTGTCTCCTTCCCCCTTCCTTTCCAGACCGGATGAAGAGTCTCAGCCCAAAACGTTGACTGGTTGTTCCCCTCCATAGAAGCTGCCTGACCTGCTGAGTTCCTCCAGCATTTTGCCTGTGTTGCTCTGGATTTCCAGCATCTGCAGAATCTCCTGTGTTTATGATTTGCTGCTCCCTAATTCCTTTATTTTTGTTTTATCCAGCTAACCTAAGAAGGCCCATGTAGTGGCTGTTTTAGTGTTTAACCCAGAGCCTCACAGGTCTTGTTGAATGTTGCAATGTGCCCTTTGATTGTGATCTCCACATTTTCCTAACAGTTTGAAACTGCACCGCGTGGATAACATTCCATTCCGTTCCGTTCAATCTGCACAGATTTCTGTTGTTTGCCTCTTGACAAAGGCTCTTGGTTATGACAAGTTTGTTACCATGAAATCTCTCAGGACCCTGAGGGCATTGAGACCTCTTCGAGCCTTGTCCAGATTTGAAGGCATGAGGGTAAGGCCAACTGTAATATGTAGCTCTCTGACCATATTAACAGCATCTCCTGCGTAAATACTAACACGCGGCAAAAGGGGGACACTGCTATGCTGGTATTGACACGGTCTTTCTCTCATCTGTACAGCTTTTCCAGATTCCTCTCAGAAATGTTGCTTCAAGCCACTCTAAGGCTTGGTGGAGTCCCAACTTCACTCTGGTACATGTCTTGCATAGAGCCCAAACGATTACCCAGAACCTGGTCGTATAAGGGGGTGGGGACATGCCCATTGCTCCAAGTAGACTCCAAAGACCAGAGGCTCAGGTGTTTCTGTGAGCATGTGTCCCTATTAGCCTGTTATCTCATTCGGCTCTCTGCGACTTTCAGCGCTGTCTTTTTGCTCATTATTCTTGTGATATTTACTGAGGGAATATTTCCAGTCAGATGTAATCTCAGAATTATGGAGAACAGTCGCTGATGGTGGGGTAAGGAGAGAGACTGTGCAGGAGTTTGAAAGTCTGACCAACACAACAGAGAGCATGGAGAAATAGATTTGACAGCAACTCACTCAGCAATAAGAACCTTGAAATCTCCACTTGAATCCATTTCAACCTGAGTGGAGCTATTGCTAGTTCTGCAGCCGCCCACGCAGTGCAGGGTCTCGTTTTGATCCCACCCTTGGGTGTTGTCTGTGTGGAATACCCATGCCTCTGTGAGCATTCGCCAAGTGCTCCAGTTTCCTCTCACACCCCAAAGATATCCTGTTGGAATTGGTTATTATAAGTTACCTGTAGTGTAGGTGAGTTGATTACTGGGAAATAGTGGAGGTGGAGGGGCTATGGGATTTCTCCCTCAAAGTTGTAAGTATAAAAATAATAGGAGAAGGGGCACGTTAGCTCACTGCTGGATCATTGTTTCACTGAAACTCACCGCCCATACTGAGGTTGGGACTTTTACTATTGGGGTATAGGAACAGAAGAGTGATCTGATAGAGGTGTATAAAATCATGAGGGGCATAGAAAGGGTGAACTCAGGGGTTGGGTAATCTAGTAATCAAGACCATGGGTGTGAAGGGAGAGGTTAAAATAGGAACCCAAGGGGCAACATTTTCACCCAAAGGGGGGTCAGTATTTGGAACGAGCTGCCGGAGGAAGTGGTTGAGGCAGGTAGTTAAAATGTACCTGGACAAGAACATGGATAGGAAAAGTTTAGAGGGATACGGACTAAAGGTAGGCAAATGGGACTACCTTAGACGGGAATCAGCATGGACCAGTTGGGCCGAAGGGCCTGTTTCCGAACTATATGACTCTACGATTCTACAACTCTACTCTGTTCTCCCAAAATCTAGCAAATAATCCAAGTGAATATCAAATTCCTTTCCAAAGATTCCCATTGAATCTGCCTTTAAGACAACATATCCCAGATTCATTCATTCTCTCTCCTCTGGAGACCATTACCTCCACTCCATGTGCTCTGGTTACTGACCTTCTTTTCTCTCCCTGGAACCAACTTCACCCTTCTCCCTGTTATGAAGTGTTCTTGTTGTCAATTTGGCCTCACTGGGTTGTGGCAGCATTCACAGATGTTAAATATTGCAGTGGCATGTGCAGACGTGAGGTTGGGACTCTGCCGTTTTTGTTAAATCAACGCTTCCTTTCTCCAGGTGCCCAAGTCCCAAACCCCTCCACGCAACCATGAACTTGTGACGTTTTTCTCTCAGCAGGTACCAGGTTGGTTTTCAGATGGGAAATCCCCAGTCCCCAAGAGGTGTGCCCAGACACTCGGCCCCTGTGTCCTATCCCAGTGGAAGAGTGCTTGATAACAGAATGGATTCTCGTTTTGTTTGTGTTTCTGCGTAGGTCTCAGTAGTCAGCCTAACAGCTAATGCCTTGGGATACGCTGAACTAGCTGCCATTAAATCCCTTCGGACACTCAGAGCATTGAGACCATTAAGAGCCTTGTCACGATTTGAAGGGATGAGGGTAAGATGGAAAGAGAGATGACAGCCCAGTCCCATGTGCTTGAAGCATGGCGGGCAAAATCGCATCCCTACGTATCCCCCCTCTCCTCATAACCCCTGTCTGACAAAATGGATGCATTTGTATGCCTAGTAGTTTAATTCATTAGCAAGTCGTGGTATTTTAGTTTTTGCTTGTTGTGGTAGTGGGATGATGTCTCTAACATAGTCCAACACTTCTTCCTAACCATCTATTGGTTTGTGTGGAGCAGGAGAGGCCACTCACCGTGCTGCGCCAGAAACAGATGGGCATTAACCCTGGGATTGAGGAATAAATATTCTGTACCCTGGGAGCCGAAGGGGGTTAGAGATAGAACTCACAACCTCTGATGCTGGAATCTGGAGCCACAAATAACCTGCTGGAAGAACTCAACGGGTCAAGTAGTGTCTGTCGGAGGAAAGAAATTGTCAATGTTTCAAGTAGAGGCGTACAAGATGATAAGAGGCGTAGGTAGCCAGAAACATTTTTCTTAGGGTGGAAATGGCTAATGTCAGAGGGCATAATAGGTTGAGCAAGCTAGGGCTTTCCTCTTCGGAATGAAGGAGGCTACTTGATAGAGGTGTACAAAATGAGAAGAGGTAAAGTAGAGTAGATAGCCAGAGACATTCTCCCAGGGTGGAAGTGGCGAATGCGGGGGTTTAGCTTTAAGGTGATTAGAGAAAAATATGGGGGGGGAGATGTCAGAGGTAAGCTTTTACAGAAAGCGTAGTGGATGTGTGGAGCCCCTTGCCAAGGGTGATACATTAGAGGCATTTAAGAAACCCTTAGATGGGTGCATGGATGATAGAAAACTGTAGGGCTCTGTGGGAAGGAAGGGTTAGACTGGTCTTAGAGTAGATTAAAAGGTTGGCACAACTTTGTGAGCTGAATGGCCTGTATTGTGCCAGGGTGCCCTACATTCTACGAAACGTCAACAATTCCTTTCCGCCTTCTCAAGCCGCTGAGTTACTCCAGCAGATTGTTTGTTGCTCGTGGTTAGAGTTAGTGCCAGTAAGCACAGAGAATCTCTTTGAGTCTCCCAGTTCAGTTCCTATCCTTTAGTGGCAATGGTCAATATTTGCTTCTTTTACTGCTGCACTCTGCCGAGCAGTGTTGATCATGTTCACGGCCATTGCAAAGGATTTACCTCTCACCACTGGACCACATCACTGGTAGCTTTGATGTGGCTTTCCGCCTTCAGTTTCACAGCCAGTGGGACCCTTCAGGATGAAGCACATTACCTCCCTCGGCCCATCAGGACTGGCTGGTGATCTTCCGATTGAAGATTGTTAGAAAGGGGCGAGGTTTCAGAGCTACAGGTATTGGAACCAGTGGGATTGACAAAGCAGAGGAAGAGCCTAAAGGTTTACAAAGGTCACACAGACAGAACAGGAGTGAGACAGGTGAACCTAAAATGTCCCAATTGGAGAAGGGAGACCCAGAATATTCCAGGTGAAACAAACCAATCAAGAGATGTCCTGAATGAAACAATGTCCCAAGGCTGGAATCCCAGTGTGGGCGAACTGTCCAACCTTGGTCCCAATATTTAGTAGGTGCAACCAACAGCTGGGAAGGAGAAACGGCCGAAGGTTCTGGTTGCAATCTCTATCCGCTGATCACCGCAGTGATTCTTATGTACTGAGACATCTCAAGGTGATCTACAGGAATATTATCAAATAGAACGTGACTCTGAGAGACATAAAGAGATGTTAAGGCAAATCTTAAAACTCAGTGAGTCTTAAGGAAGGTTTGAGAGGAGTGTTTCAACGAAGGAATCCTAGACCTTAAGGTCCCTGAAGCTGAAGGCAAGGCCACCTTAAGTGTTTGAAAGAAAATTAGGGAAAACTAGAGTCCTTAGGTGGACATAGAGCTGGAGAAATCACAAAGATAGTGAGTGTGAAGGATGTACAAGGTTTCAAGAATGGTGCCATTGCCAGATTAGAAGACAGTGTAGGTTAATAAGCCAAGAAATGAGAAGTAAACGGGATCTAGAAGGTTAGGGTATAGAGTTGGAGTTGAAATTGATTTATTATTGTCACATGTACTGAGATACAGTGAAAAGCTCATCCTGCCTACTCTTCTTACAGATCAGATCATTACACAGTACATTGAGATAGAAACAATAACAGTATGCAGAATAAGGCGTAACAGTTACAGAGAAAGTGCAGTGCATGTAGACAATAAAGTGGAAGATCAAAATGAGGTAGATTATGAGGCTCAGGGTCCACCTTATCATACAAGAGTTCCATTCAAGAGTCTGATAACAGTAGGATAGAAGCTTTCTTTGAACCTGGTAGTACATGCTCTTGGATTTTGTTATCTTCTGTCTGATGGGAGTGGGGAGAAGAAAAAATGCCTCTTGTTGCGACATATTTTTCCATTTAGGATCGTGGTGAATATTGATAGCTCGGGTTGAGGCATTTGATGTTGTGGTGTTCACCGAGCCTGACAATTAGCTTACAGAGGTTTTATCACCAGTCAAGGTGGCATCCTCAGTGTGCAGTTGTTGGTGTTTCTCACTAGGAGTGCTTGTGTTTATTTAGGCCCTCGTTCACTTGCCTTGGTCGAGACTGGCTATCCCTGCAGTAGACCTTTGAGCTCTATTGGCTTTTCTTTGGCTCTTGAGGGTTCGTAGATGGTGCTTATTTCAATATGTTTGTTTACGGAGTTACACTTCTAAAAATTCTCGTGCCAGTGGCGCAGACAAACACGAATGTTTCCACATCCGGACCTTTCAGGAATCATATGCTTAGTGAAAGGGAAGTTTGAAGTTGAGGTCATTTTGAGATATTGGGACCATTGAGGTAACCTCTTAGAAGAAGTGGAAGAGACTCAAGAGGTTGTACAGTGGAGGGAAAAATCTTCAGGCAGAAGCCAAAGTTCAGGGCCAAGAAGGAAAGGTGGTTATTACTAAATCCAGAAAGGAACCAAGGATGAACCTTTCTACTCTGAAAGCATATGGTAACTGCTTGAGGTATATAACTTTGGTGCTTTCAAGAGAAAATTAGACGAGCATAGAAAATATACTGAATGGCTGAGATAAAGCAATTTGAAAGAGAGAGAAGTTCTAAAGTGTTGAAGTAACAGTACAGGATAGTGGGGCCGAATGGTCTGCTTCTGTTCCATTTGATGTAAGTGGAGGGGACAGAAAAGGGCCAGATTCCATTTCCAATTCATTGATTCCTGGGGAGTTAATCTGGGGAAATGCAGGACCCATGTTTCACAAGATTACAAGCTTTAGCCACTACGTGTATCTTGATTTCTTTTTCTTGTTTAAAATATCACCCAAAAGCAGATTAAGTTTTCTCTAGAACGGTGAAAAGAAAGCCTTCTATTGTTTAACTGAGGTTCTGCGGTTGGCTTCCATTTTGTCGGAATCCCCTTCTCCATCACAATAAGCCGTAGTCTGGAGCATGTATCAGCGCATGGAACAGTCCAGGATATTGAGCATGTAGTGTTACTGATAAGTAGTTAAAGCAACTTACTATATACCCATTGACTACAGACAGAGTCAGGAAATTCTGGAGTCCAGCTGGCATCTGAATCTTAACTACTTCCTTTCCTAACGTTCAAACAAAATCAATTGTCATGCATTGGAATCGGATGCCATCTTGAAATGGGATATATAATAAGTTATCGTTTTGTGTTCCCAGGCAGGTCCAGTGAGCAAAGCATCATTTAACCAGCAGTCGTTGTAGGGGGGCCTGTTTATCAGGGCTGACAATTCTGCCAGGGATCTCACTGTGTACTCTGCCGCCGCAGACCATCTCAATTTCCAACCCCCGTGTCACTGGTAAAACCGTGCCCCTGTCCACACCACTCCCATCCCAACACCCATCGGAAAGCCAGCAGGTTCAAAGTATTACAAGTGGGTGACCCATCTTAATTCCCTCTCTAGTACTTCCAGAACTGACAACTCAATGCTCATAGAAAAATGAAAATGCAGATCACAAGTAATTGCAGAATTTTCTTCAAAGTGACCATTTATGTTGGAAATTGCACAGACTTGAGCATATAGGACATAGAACACTACAGCCCAGTACGGGCACTTCAGCCAGGATGTTGTGTTGGCCTTTTAATCTACTCTAAGATCCAGCTACCCCTTCCCTCCTTCATACCCCTGCATTTTTCTATCATCCATGTGCCTAATTAGAAGTCTCTTATATGTATCCATCTCTACCACTGCCCCTGCCAGGTCATTCCATGTACCCAACACCTTTGACATCTGCCTTATACTCTCTACCAAACACCTTAAAGGTATGCCCCCTTGAATTATCCATTTCCATCCTGAGAAAAGGTCTCTGGCTGTCCACCCAATCTATAGCTCTCATCATTGTGTACACCTCTATCGAGTCACCTCTCATCCTCCTTTGCTCCATTCACCAGCATACTGGTAAATCTCCTCTGCACTCTCTCCAAAGCTTCCATATCCTTCCCATAACAAACCGACCAGAACTGAACAGAATACTCTGTGTGATCTAACCAGTTTTATGGAGCTGCAACATTACCTCACAGCTCTTGAGCTGAGTCCAATGCCAGCAGAGCATACGCCTTCATAGCTACCCTATCAAGCTGTGCAGCAACTTTGAGGGATTGCTGGACGTGGACCCCAAGGTCCCTCTGTTCCTCTACACTGTTCAGAGTTCTACTATTAACCCTACATTTTGCATTCAAGTTTGACCTTCCAAAGCAAATCACTTCACACGTTTCTGCATTGAACTCCATCTGCCACTTCCCAGCCCGGCTCTGCATCCCGTCTAAAACCCAAGGTCTCTCTATTTCCTCCACTCTGCTGAGAATCCTGCCATTAACCCTGTGCTCTGCCTTCATGTTTGACCCTCCAAAGTGGATCAATTCACCAGTGGCATTCAATCTGGACACAAATCCACACCGTGCCCGGTGGTCTGCCGGCAGTAATGTTATCAACCTGCCTGGCGCTGGTGGTGAGGGTGGGTGAGCGGGTAGAAGGGTAATGCCTTGGAGCTGGGCGAGTGGACAATGAAGTCTGAAGGAGTCTATGATGCTTTGTGGAACTCTGTCTTGATGCGGCAGATCTGGAAGCCTGTTGGTGACACTGAAGCCATTCTTACCATTGAGGGCCACCTTAGAGGGGCAGTGATGGTAAAATGGTTGGTGTTGCATGCTATTGAGCTATGCATGGATTTGTAAACAAAACCAAAAGGCAGCGATACAGCTCAGGTTCAGCTGGTCTTATCGAGATTTGTCAGATACAAATTCCAATAGCCAGGATGCCATCTGTAGCCAAAGCAAAATGGGACATTCTCCTCGGTTCCAGCAGACAAAATGTTGTCTTAAATGTGACTGGGAGAATGGCTCCCATCTGCACTGGTAAACACGGTGAAACCTTTCCCACTCTCTGGAGATGGCAGTGTTAACAGGTTGAAGTGGGGGGAGGACTGATCAATCGATGGGCCGCTGACACAAACTCGAATTAATATGCCAATGGTGAGATTGTGGCTACTCTAGTCCTGTACCTCTGCTCGATCCCACCCTCCACCCCATGACCATACTTAGGGCCATAGGTTCATACCGCATGGAAACAGGCCCTCTTTGGCCCACTTGAGTCTACCTGACTACTGAATGCCGATCCATACTCATCCTACATGCCTGGGGGTTCCGGCTAATTTGGCCACCTCACCTCTACACTTCATGGGATGGTTCCTGGCTTATGGGACGTCCTGTGAGTGTAGAGGTGACCAAATCTCTGGCTCTACTCCCGGGTGGACTAAATGCCTCAAGTCATCAGATCTACAATTAAAAATAAATTAGATGCAAACTCATTGAACTATTGCTAAGTAAATTAAAATAAAAATATACAAAATATAAAATAAAATTGAAAATGAAAAATAATACAAAATATAATATAAAATTGAAAATACATTAAATATACAAAATACACAAGTTAAAATTAAAACTTACACAAATATGAAAATAGCGTAGCTAAATTTAACTTCTGAAAGTCTGTTGAAATGCATGGATCTGCTCTCGAGATGACTGGTATAATAGGAGAGGGGCCAGGTGCGAAGTGCATCCTTTCCCCTCAGACTGCGCAGCAGAGTATACCTTGAGTCAACGATGAGTCCAGAGCCAGAAGAAGAGGTCATCTGACCTCCAACATGCACCATACATCCAAGCCTCATTGCACAAATGTGTATCTGTCCAGGGCACTGATGACCACAGTGCAAATCGTCAGGGATTCTCTGTGGAATCACTGGAGCACTGTCAGTATCATCCAGCCATAGTCAGCAACAGGGAGATAAAAGCATGCAGATGCTGGAAATCTGGAATAAAAACAGAGAATGCTGGGAATATTCTATAGAATATGCAAATGTGCTGGCTGCTATCTGTGATATATGAATTACTTAGATTTGGAATTGAGAGGCACAATCAGTGTGACATGAAGCTTGATGGAGTTGCTGATAGTGGGGGAAGGCAGCCTTAGAAAGTGGAGGGATCGCGGTAAAGTGGGCCGAAAAATGGCAGATGCAGTTTGATCCAGGGAGGTGTAAGGTACTCCTTCCCTCTGCTAGCCTGCTGGTCACCCTTGGGCAAGCTGTAGATGTAGTCAGGGTCAAGTGAAGCCATGGAAGCAGGTGGTGGATGGTCGTATGAGCAGCTGGTGCACATCGCAAGTCCTGGTTATGCCAGATTGCCAGGCTGACAATCTCTGAAGAGTATTGATAATGGCTGGGGTCACCCATCTTGTAAAGACACTACCCAGAAGAAGGCAATGGTGAATCACTTCTGTAGAAAAATTTGCCAAAAACAATCATGGTCACAAAGACCATGATCGCCCATTCATACAACACGGCAGATAATGATGGTGATGCTGAATGAGGCTAGGGCTTGCACTGTGAATGGTGAGGTCCAAGGGAGTACTGAAAGATAGAGGGATCCTTGAAGCTGAGAACATGTGTTAGATATGCAAGAGGGATGCATTAGTTGCCTTCATTAGTCGGGGCACCGAATACAGAAGCAACAAAGTTGTGCTTTCTCTTTACAAAAGCCTGGTTAGATCTCAGCTGAGGTGTTGCATGTAATTCTGGCTGAGGAAGGATGTGATAGTGCTGAAAAGATGCAAAGGAGTTTCACCAAGATGTTGCCTGGGATGGGGCATTTCAGTGTGAGGGGAGGCTGGACCTGTTTTCCATGGAATAGAGGAGGTTAAGGGGGTCATGACTGAAGCATATAACATTGTCAGAGCAGACTGTAGAGAACTTTTTACCCGTATCAGCAATAGATATAAGTGGAGGGCATGGGTTTAGGGTCAGAGGGATGGAAGGGGACGTTTCTCACACAGAGACCGGTAGGGGTAGTGTCACTGACAGTATTAAAGAAATGTCCAGAACTACTAAGAAGGATGTGATGGTGCTGGAAAGGGCGCATTCTTTTCTAAATAGGTTGTTCGTCAGGATTTACTTATGTATAGTTTTTCATAGTTTGTTCCCAATGTTGGGGAAGTCCAGAACAAGGGGTCACAGTTTGAGGATAAAGGGGAAGCCTTTTAGGACCGAGATTAGGAAAAACTTCTTCACGCAGAGAGTGGTGAATCTGTGGAATTCTCTGCCACAGGAAACAGTTGAGGCCAGTTCATTGGCTATATTTAAGAGGGAGTTAGATATGGCCCTTGTGGCTAAAGGGATCGGGGGGTATGGAGGGAAGGCTGGTACAGGGTTCTGAGTTGGATGATCAGCCATGATCATACTTAATGGCGGTGCAGGCTCGAAGGGCCGAATGGCCTACTCCTGCACCTATTTTCTATGTTTCTATGTTTCATAAATTCTGTTTTCCTGTGAATGCCTGCAAAATAAAAAGAATTTCAAGCAGTATATGGTGACAGATGACGTACTATGATAATAAATGTACTTTGACTTTTGAGGAGATTCACCAGGACGTTACCTGGTGATGGAGCAGTTCTACAGGAAGAGAGACTGGAGGGGCTCGGTCTGTTTGCCACTTAGCATAGGAGGTCGGGGTGGGAGGGGTATATTATGAGGAGACACTGCAGAGGCTCAGTCTATTTTCCACAGCTGAGGAGGGTGGGGGGGTCTATTACCAGGAGAGACTGGAGAGGCCGAGTCTATTTTCCATTTAGCAGAGGATGTTGGGATGGGGGTATATCATGAGGGCAGACTGGAGGGTATCTTACCCGACATCCGCAATACAGAAAACTAGAGAGGGTGAAAACCAGGAAAGCACTGCCCGAGAGAATGGGAGAAGCAGTCACTGACGGAATTTCAGATGAGCACTTGGAACACGCAGATATAGACGGCCTTAGACCCAATGCTGGGACCTGGGAGTAATATGGAAGAGAGCCCACCGGTCAGGTCAGCGTGGCCTGTTTCCCCTGCTGCACAATGTCTCTGACTCAACAGGGCAGGCAGCATCTGTGAAGAGAGAAACCAGAGATAACGCTTCCATACCAAAGATGTTCTGACAAAAAGTCTTCGACTTTAAGTGCTAACTCAGTGTTTCTGTCTCCAGAGACCAGCTGTGTGTTTCCAGCATTGATATTCTATAAAAATCACACTGCTTCACTGAAGTCTTTGGCCTTGATGGGGCTTGCGGCTGGTTCATTAACTCCTGACAAATGTAAATGTAAGCAGGATGCCCACACTATGTAAAGCCATCTTCTTTGTAAACCTGGTACACTGCCCTCCTTCCTGTGGAGATCCCTGGCCAGGATGTCTTGTTTTTCAAAGCAACCTTCAAAATAAATTAGAAGGTACAAATCTTCTTTTCTTAGAAAAAAATGAACCAGTGAGGCACAGTAGGGGCCTTTTGGCCCATGATGCTGTACCAACCAACAGTACTGTGCACAAGTCTTAGGCACCCAAGACTTTTTTATATGATTTCAGATGGTATGGCCTCCACAGAGCCCTGATCTCAACATCACTGAGGCTGTCTGGAATTACCCTGAGAGAGAAGCAAGCGAGACAGTCAAAGTCTGCAGACAAACTATGACAAGTTCTCCACGATGCTTGGAGCAACCTACCAGCCAATTTTCTCATTAAACTGCTCGACAGTGTACCTAAGAGAACTGATGCAGTTTTAAAGGCAAAGAGTGGTCACACCAAATATTGATTTGATTTATTTTTTTACTGTTTACCGCTCTTTATAGTAATTTTTGATATCTAGAACTTTTTCATGTTTTGAAAGTATCTTGCTTTACAGAATTTTTTTACATGTCCCTGCTAATACTTTTGCACAGTAATGTCTATAAAGGTACTCCAAGATTAATCTAACTCTTCCCTCCTACACGATCCATAACTCTTCATTTTTCTTACATCCATGTGCTTATCTAAGAGCTTCTTAAATATCCCAGTGGTATCAGCCTCTACCACCATCCCTCACAGTGTGTTCCAGACAAAACAATTCAATTAGTAATCAAATAGCCAACTAAACTAATCCCTTCTTCCTACACAATGTCCATATCCCTCACATTCCTGTGCCTATCTAAACACCCCATAAAAGTCTTTAATGTTTCTGCCTCTACCAGCACCCTAGGAAGTGCATTCCAGGAACCCACCACTGTGCAGAAATGTGCCCCTCACATCTCCTCTGAAATTACCCCCTCTCATCTTAAATGCATGCCCTCTGAAATTAGACATTTCAACCCAGGGAAGAAGATACTGTCTGTCTACTCTATCTATGCCTCTCATAATCTTATAAACCTCCATCAGATTCACCCTCAGCCTCAGCTTCTGCCACTCTAGAGAAAATCACCTAGGTTTGTCCAAACTCTTATTGCAGCTCACGCCCTCTGAACCAGGCAGCATCCTGCTAAACCTCTTCTGCACTGTCCCCAAAGCCTCAACATCCTTCCTATAATGCAGAGACCAGAACTGTATGCAAAACCCCAGATGCAACATAACTTCCTGATTTTTGAATTCAATACCTCGACTAATAAATGCAGGCATGCTGTCTGCCTAAATGACTTTTCTTCTCTCTCCATAAAAGCCAGTTAAATGGTGCCCCAGAATATTAAATCCTAAAGCATGCTGCAAAGGGGCATCCTTTATAATGTTTTGTTCCCAGCGTCAGTTCAAATCCAACAGCTATTCATCACCAAATAACCACAGGAGACTACACCAACTCTTAAACTCTAATATAATTCAAGATGCGTTAGAAGATATCACAAAGTATGGACAGGCAATTTAAAAGGAAGCAATTCACCGTATTTCTGAGACACTCTAAATGGAACATGTGCTTATGGTCATGTTATGCCAATCAGTTTAACCCATAAGGTTAACCTAAAGTTTTGTAGAAATTTCCTTGAAGATTTCACTGGTATTATCCATCGGATTAATTAATGACAGACACGCTAAGACACAGCAAATTAAAATTAAAATTAAGAAACTGTTTTGAGATGAGCTTTTGACAGCAATCATGGGGTTGTGAGGCTAATAGCAGAACAGAGAATGGCCAGGGTGCTTTGCAGCAAAACAGACGAAGCAACACAACGAGGCTGACTGGGGAGTGACGGAGAAGAGTCAGAAGGCTGTCTGGATCACATGGTACATGCACTGCTGATGAATTCAGGAAAGCTGCAGGCTCTTTTGACATTGCACAGCAAGAGGCCTTTCGGCCCACAATGTCTGTACCAACCGTGGTGTCAATCCAAACTAATCCCAGGACACACAAGATGCTGAAAATCCAGAGAAGGGCTGGAGAACTCTACAGGTCAGGTAACACCTGTGGTATCATAGATTCTGCCTGATCTACTGAGTTCCTCCAGCGTTTTGTGTGTTGCTCCAAACCACGTAGTCTGTATCTCTGCATTTCCTGACCTTTTATGAACATACCTAATTTACTTGGCAACCATAAGAGCAAGGAGCAGAGTTAGGCCATTCAGCCCATTAAGTCTGCTTCACCGTTTAATCATGGCTGATTTGTTTCCTCTCTCAACCCCATTCTCTTGCCTTCTCCTCATAACCTTTTGCTGCCCTAACTAATCAAGAACCTATCAACCTCCCCTTTAAATATACCCAAGGACTTGGCCTCCACGGGCATCTGTGGCAATAAATTTCACAGATTCACCCTCTGGCTAAAGAAATTCCTCCTCATCTCTGTTATAAATGGATGTCCTTCTAATTTGAGGACGTGCCCTGTCGTCCTGGACTCTTCCCACAATGGGAAACGTCTTTTCCATGCCCACTCTAATCTAGGCCTTTCAATATTTGGTAGGTTTCAATGAGATCCCTCCTCATTCTTCAGAACTCTAGTGAGTACAAGCCCTGATTCATCAAATGCTCCTCATATGCTAACCCTTTCATTTCTGGAATCATTCTGATTCCTCAACTTACAGATTCTCAGAGTCTCAGCAGGAAAATGATATGTTGCAGTAAATGCAGGTTCAATACAATCACCATTGTGCCTGACAGTAATTGTGCCTTAAGATCATTCTCTGAAATACAAATCTGTGCATCTCAATAGTCCATTGATACATACAGTGCACTATCGACAGAAGCTGACTATTAGCGCATCTGGTATGACGTAGCTCTATAGTTTTGTGTGTGTGTGTGTTGTGATCTAGCTGCCTTCATAGACATTGTAGGATGGGAGATGGTATCTGAGTATGACGGTGAGATGGAGTCCATTGACTAGCACCTCGGGTCAGTAACAGAAAGTATCTGCTGGTTAAAACCGTGCTGTCTGGTGCCAGTAGCGGCTGCCTGAATGGAGCGCGTTATCACCCAGCCTGTTACTGGGATCTCGCAGTATGGTCTCAACCTAGAACAGCTGTAGGTGTTAGATACTGGCATGCGGTTGCTGTGTGATAGTCTGCAGTATGCACATGTACCAGTGTCAGCATTAGTATGGGGGTGAGCACTGACCAATATTACCCTCACTATTACTGTCCATTGATGGTGTACTTACTGGAGCAGATGGCATGTGAGAGTGCTCTCGGGGGGTGGGGGGGGGGTCACCATTCCCCAGGCGGACAGATCACTGAGATTCACTTGCCTTTTAATGTCGTTGGTCTTAGTGGGAACATATAGGCAGCACTTGATGATTCATGGCCCACCAGCAGTTCAGTCCCCTTACTCACTCACTGAACGATACAGCACGGTAACAGGCCCTGCTGGCCCAGCGAGCCTGTGCAGCCTAATTACTCCCATGCAACCAATTAGCCGACTAACCTGTACACCTTTGCAATGTGGCCGGAGCACCCAGAGTAAACCTGCACAGTCACGGGGAGAATGTACTGTTGGAAACCACTGTTTTTTAATAATACTTTTTATAAGATTTGTACTTTTTAACAAACTCGTGTATTTTTCACACTCACTGGCAGACAGCGGTATAGCAGCTAAACTAACGGTTTATCACCTTTCTCTGTTTTCACTGGCTAAGTATTAGCACATTACCCAGGTGATGGAATTGTTTTAATTATGCAGCCTAATTAAATCTCACACTAAAAGTATGGCAGAAAGTGGCTAATTCATGTGGACTCTACAACATGTTAAAACTTTTCAGATGGTGTGCTTATGATACCGAATTCCTTCCCAGCAGAGGAGATAAAAGATTTGATCTATGGATAAAGAAAGGTCTTACAACCCACCTCTCATTCACACATAAAAGTGCATTACAAAGTTTTCAATCCCCGCAGGATAAATACGGCCTAGAACACAATGATGTTTTTAGGTACCTTTAAGTATGACACTACCTTAACCAGAGTTGTAGATATACAGACTTATCAACAGCAGAATTAGAATTTTTCAAGATTCTGAAATCCGCTTACAGCTCAATACCAAGTAAATCTATTTCTCGATTATATAAAGCCCTCTCTCATGCCAAAAATGAAAACACGTTGTATATTAAAGAGAAGTGGGAAAAAGAAGCGGGGTTGGTACTTTCAGAGGAGGCTTGGGGGAAAATATGCAGCTTTCAGTGGTCTTCGACTAACTCTTTGACTTGGAGAGAACATTGTTGAAAAAATATTATAAGATACTTCAAGACCCCATACCAGGAAAAATATAAAGACACAAACGTGGTGTGTTGGAGAAGGTGCGGCTCCAAGGAGGCAAATCATTTCCATATTTTTTGGGATTGCCCTAAATTAAGTTTATATTGGAAAGGTATTCATAGAACATTAGTTAAGGTACTTAAGATCCAGATACCTCTGAGTTTGGAGACTCTCTATTTGGGGCATGTATTGTTTTTGGAACAGAAGAAAGATATAAAGCTGCTGCAGGCCCTTTTAGCAGCAAGTAAGAAATCAATCACCAGAAAGTGGCTAAATCCAACATCACCTACATTAGAAGATTGGCATGAAATTATTTTGGAAATATTTAAAATGGAAGAGATGACTTACTCTCTGAGAATTCAAAAAGAAAAATTTTATCAAATTTGGAATAAATGGATTGAATTTATAACCTCAATGCGAGCAGACTTTAGATGATTCTCCTAAAGGTTCATACTGCTTTCCTCATCAACATAGTAATAGTGTTAATGTAAGCTCCCTTGGTTCGAATGTTTACTGTTTTATTTCTGGAAAACGTGGAATTAATACAAGTAAAGAAACAGATTTGGGAAAAAATTATAAAATGAAGTAAATAAGTACACAGGGATTGGATATGTATGTCTGTGGGTAGGAGCAAACATGAACGTGTACTGGTGAATGTATAAATATATATAGATTTATACATATTTAAAAAATGGAAAAGGTTTTATATGTAAAAAAAGTTTGTGTAATACTTGCGAATACCTTATCCATATAAGAATAAAATTAAAAAATAATTATGCAACCTATTAACTAGTTATCTCTATCTAAGGAATTTTCTTATCTGATCTATAAAGGTGACAGATTTTTCAGAAGCGCCATCTTTATTCTTTTATCTATACACCCCTTGGCATTAATTCCCCTCCAAGCATCGTTTATTTAGTTTGCTTCTTATTTTTATGTTTGTTTGTACTCTTAAAATAAACTGAAATCTTGGAATTAAAGCTGATCAGAAAATAAACAGTTATCCAACAGTACAAATTCCTTGCAGGCAGCGGTGGGAATTGAACCCAGGTCAGTGGTACCGTAAAGCTTGGTGAGGCACTACTGCTCCTGTCACAAGTATCTCTCAGTGCCATTGACAAGGGAGTTCCAAAATTCAGTTCATGACAATGAAGCATGGACATACTTAAAACACTCTTTCCATTGGGTCATCCCAATATTCCGAGGTAACCAAGATGCTGGAGAGGAGCAATGCCAGCTTGAATAGTTGCTGATCACTCTCACAATCCATTTCTGCCTGACCACTCTTGCTTTAACTTTTATCAAGAGCTTAATTGGATCTTCAGACAGACACTGTTCTTCAGCAGAGAATCCAGGAGAAGCGATAATGAACCGGATGTGCATGCCATCTGCTGCGGAGCTCCCTAACTGCACGTTCCTGAAACTGCGAGCGGGCATATGTAGTCATATGTGTTTGTGTAGTTTGGTCACAGTGCATCGACCTGTGTGGTGGATGTTCTTCAGAGGAAAACGCTGCCAATTAGTCACCAGTCCTGTATTACGCTGTACCCCTACAAAGTGGTGGATGAGACAGCTGCATATAATATGTGCTGGTGCAAGTTCTGTACACATCACTGGCCTTTTAGTCGTGGCTCCCCACTCTTAAGCAATGGTCTGAAGTGCTGGTCGGGTTCCCTTTGGAGGGATCGCAAGGAAACCTCCTGTGTAACCTACTATAATCCCCAAGCAACTAAGGCACCCCTGCTCCTATTAAACTGGGACAAAAATCCAAGACACAACTGTCCGGTCTGAAAGGGGGTGTGGAACAGTTCAGCAGTCCAGACTTGAATGGGAAAAATGACACCTCCCAGGTGTCCCACTTTAATAAGGTGTCCCTCATTGGGCTACAACCCCCCATTCATTAGAAAGTCCATCTGCATGCCACCTGACTTGAAACAGCTGTCTCGTTCTCTCCTCTTTCTATACTCTTCTGGAGGGAATTGCGAAGAAAAGCTTCCACGCCAAGTAACACCGGGGTACAGAGTAAACACAGGCAGAGTGTTCACCTTGCCTGGCATAAACCCACGAGTCTCTAATCCATTTCCCCATTGAATCCAATCCAGGTGGTGGTCAACGCACTCATCGGCGCCATTCCATCCATCATGAACGTTTTCTTCGTCTGTCTCATCTTCTGGCTCATTTTCAGCATCATGGGGGTCAACTTGTTTGCAGGGAAGTTCGCCAAGTGCAAGAACTTCACCAGCGGAGAAGTGTTCCCCATTGACAGGGTCAACAACAGGTCCGAGTGTGAAGCCATGGACAGTCCGGATGTCCGCTGGTATAACGAGAAGGTGAACTTCGACAACGTCGGCTTGGGCTACCTCGCCTTGCTGCAGGTGGTAAGTGCGGATGGTTTGATGGCATTAAGATATGTCCCCCCTCCACTTTTAACTCATCCCCACCCAATTACCAATGTTTCATGCAAAATGCTGATGTAGTATAAAATAACCTGAGTCCTGGACCTTTGATACATAGACACAATTCATCTTCCTCAAGACAGCCACAAAACTATGGAACCAACCCGATCAAAGAAAAACATCAAACGTCAAATCCCAGCAACACACAAAATCAAATCCCTCCTCCCCCACATGTAAAAAAAGAATTCACGCAAACGACCACGAAAAAAAAGATCGAAAACACAGAATATAAAACACAAGAGGCATATTTCAGTACAGTTCAGTTCAGAAACATGCCTTTTGTGTTTTACATTCTGTGTTTTTGATTGTTTTTATTTGGTTGCCATTTGCACTATTTTTTGCGTGTGGGGGGAAGTGGGTTTGATGTTTTCCTTTGATCGGGTTGGTTCCATGGTGGTTCTTTGTTTCGTAACTGTCTGTCTGTTTATGACCCCAGGAACATAGGAGGGGTTGTTTGATGGCTTACTGAAGTTTAGAAGAATGAGGGGGGAATCTCATCGAAACCTATCAAATATTGAAGAGCCTAGTGGATGTGGAGAGGATGTTTGCTATAGTGAGGGAGAGGGCGCAGCTTCAGAATATGAAGATGTCCCCTTAGAACAGGGACGGGGAGGAATTTTTTTAGCCAGAGGGTAGTGAATTTTGCCACAGGTGGCTGTGGGAGGCAAGTCATTGGGTAAAGCGAAGGTTGATAGGTTCTTGATTCGCAAGGGAGTCAAAGGTTACAGGGAGAAAGCAGAAGAATGTGGTTGAGAGGAATAATAAATCAACAAGGATGGAATGGTGGAGAAGACTCATTGGGCAGAATGGCCTAATTCTGTTCCTATGTCTTATGATTTAAAAAGATGGGAGAATTAGATTACATACCAAAGGTCGGGTTTGAGGGACTGAACATTCTAATCTTGTTCCTACTCTAGTACTTATCTCTTAGTGAAATCTCCAATGTAAAGTACTAACTGATGTGTAGCTGTAGCTTCAAGTCAAGTCAAATTTATGGTCACGTGCATAAATACTATGAAACGCTTGCAGCAGTATCAGGGGCACCTAAGTACAGACAGCACACAATGTACAGTAAGTTATGCACATACAACTACAAGGCAATAAAGGAAGAGAGAGAAGTAAACTGTAAAACCAAGGAGTAGTACAAGAAAGAAAATCACAATCAGTGACAAGTCAGTGTTACACTCTGCACTGATTCAGATTCAGGTTTGTCTATCACATGTACATCAAAACGTACAGTGAAATGTGCCGTTCACATTAACAACCAACACTACCAAAGCATTTGCTGGGGGCAGCCCACAAGTGTCGCCACACATTCCAGCGGCAACATGGCATGCCCACAATGCTCAGTAGAACAGCACAGAACACAACAAACAACAAAACAACAGCAAAAAAAGCACCTTTCCTCCCTCCCCCCCCCCCCACACACACACACTCAGACAAGTGTCCAACCTCATGACAGGCCATTGTTATTGTTTTACCTTGTTCTGCCTCAATGCACTGGGTAATGATTTGATCTGTATGAACGGTTTACAAGAGGAGCTTTCACTCTATCTCAGTACATTTGACAATAATAAGCCAATAAACATTGGTATTGCAAGAGGTGTTCCATAGTAATCTGTTGCTGCGGTAAGGTTAGGGTTGTGCAGGTTGGTTCAAGAACCTGATGGTTGCAGGACAGTAGATGTCCCTAAACTTGGTTGCTTGGGACTTTGGGCTTCTCTCCCTCCTGTCTAATGGAAGAGGGCACGAGTCGGATGTTGGGGATCCTTGACGACAGAAGCCACTTTCTTGAGGTAGCGCCTCCTGTGGACCTGTCAGTGGGAGGGCTGAGTTGATGATGGACCATAATGCATCTGGGCTGTACACTGCACTCACACAAAGTGCAGAGAGATAGGACGGGGTAGAGGTGGTGGCAATCCTACTTGTCGAGATGTTTGCTGATGGACTTGGGAGACCCCACCTTGGTCTTCACCTGCTTGTTCTTCCGTGAATATTTCTACAGAAAGCTATGTGAAACATGAGAAATGCCAGCAAGCGGAGTCTGTGCTAATTACCCAATGTACCTGAGGTAACTGGGATGTTCTACACAGTTCTCAATGGCTCTGATACAGTGCATGTTCCTTCCACCTCCAGATCCAAATGTGCTCAATCAGCAAACAAGATTACCTCCCACTAATCTCCCTCCCAGCACTTCTCCCTGTGAGTGGCCAAAGTGCTACACCTGCTCATTCACCTCCTCCCTCACCTCCATTCAGGGCCCCAGACAGTCCTTCCAGGTGAGGCAACACTTCACCTGCAAATCTGCCAGGGTCGTCTATTGTGTCTGGTGTCCCCAATGTGGCCTCCTCTATATTGGTGAGACCCGTCGTAAATTGGGGAACGCTTCATCAAGCACCTCCGCTCCATCTGCCAAAATCAGAGCTTCCGGTGGCCAGACATTTTAATTTTGATTCCCATTCCCATTCCAACATGTCGGTCCGTGGCCTCCCCTTGGCCCAGGAGGAGATCACCCTCAGGCTGGAGGACCAACGGCATCAAAGGTTAGGGGGAGACAGCTGGGGAGTGGGGCTGAGGAGGGGGAAAAAGGATCAGCCATGATTGAACGGCGGAGCAGACTCGATGGGCCAAATGGCCTAATTCTGTTCCTATATCCTATGGCCTTATGGTCTATGGTCCAGCAGCAGCACTGTAGAAATGGTGAAAACATGGAACATGGAACAGACAGAATATAGAACACGGACCAGTACAGCACAGGAACAGGCCCTTCGATCCACAGTGTCTGTGCAGAAGGCAATTCCAAATTAAACAAATTTCCTTCTGTCTGTACCCGATTCTCATCCCCCCATTCTCTGCATTTTCATGGGCCCGTCTAAAAGCCTTTTAAATGCCTCTATCATATATTCTTCCCTACCACTCCATGTAGCCCATTCCAGGTACCCACCACACTCTATGTCAAAAAAAACCTGCCCCACACATCTCCTTCACCCTGTCCCCCCTCACCTTAAATGTCTGCCCTCTGGTATTTCTATCCTGAGAGGAGGATTTTGACTGAATACATTATCCATGTCTGTCATAGCTTTACGAACTTCTGTCAGGTCTCCCGTCAGCCTCCACTGCTCCAGACAGAACATGCCAAGTTTGTCTAATCTCTTCTAATGCATGCAGCGTCCTGCTCAATCTCCTCTACACCCTCTCTAAATCTTCCACATCCTTACTCTAATGCTGCTACCAGAGCTGCACACAATACTAAAAAAGTGCAACCTTTCAAAAGTTTCATATAGGAGACAGCACACTAACACAGCAGACTCTCAACTAGTCTGCTGGTCTCCCTTGGGCGAGGTGTAGCACCCGCTTAGCCCCCCCACCCCCAACCCGATCAGGGTCACGTGAAGCCACGGATGGTCGGATGAGTAGCTGATGCACATCATAAGACCACTGACGCCAGGCAGACAATTTCTGAAGATTATTGATAATGGCTGGGGTCACCTGTCTTGTAAAGACGCTGCCCAGAAGACAATGGCAAACCACTTCTGTAGAAAAAGTTGCCAAGAACAATCGTGGTCATGGAAAGACCGTGATTTCCCACGTCATAGGACATGGCACATAATGTCCAATACCAGAGAGCATGCATTGAGGATGAGGTGGAGGTAATTTCAAAGGGGATGTGAGGGGTAAGTTTTTTTACTCAGAGAGTGGTGGATGCCTGGAATGCGCTGCCTGGTATGGTGGTGGAGGCAAATACATTAGGGGCTTTTGAGAGATGTTTAGATAGGCACATGGATGTAAGGAGGATGTAGGGATATGGACATTATGTATGTAGAAGGGATGAGTGTCTGGGTGCTTTTGTTCTTTAGCTGGTTTGGCACAACATTGTGGGCTGAATGGCCTGTTTTGTGTGCTGTACTGTTCTGTGTTCTATGATCAAATGAATGGTGGTGTAGCAGTTAGCGTAACACTATTACAGCCAGTGACCCGGATTCAGTTCCACCGGTGTTTGTAAGGAGCTTACGCATTTCCCCCATGACAGCATGGGTTTCCTCTATGCACTCCTGCACTGATAGGATGTACTGGTTGGTAGGTTCATAGGTCACAGGGGCGTAATTGGATGGCACTGACTTGTTTGGCCGGAAGAGCCTAACACTGTGCTGTATCCCAAAAAGAATGAACAAAATGTGACCTGCATCAACTTTCCTCTTAGAATACAGTAGCAAATGGTACATAGACATCATGGGCCGAATTGCTTTGTAAGATTCTCTGTTAGATTTTAACCAGCACGTGACATTTACACAGTTGTCCTGATGAGCTATCAGCTGGACTTTCCCTCACTATCTTCGCCTCCTCAGCAGCATTTTGCCACTGGATGTGATTCATATCAATTTATGCGTCTCCTAGCAACCGGACTTTCATTTCCACTCTAACGACGCACAGAACCGCCGTGTTCAATTTGCATTTGAAATGCTCAGTCACCCAGATGTAAAAGGTGGTGTAAAATTGACACCAGTGAATAGAGAACAAGCAGGGCTGGTTCAGTCTGACAGAGCTGGCTTTTGTAGTCCTGACACAGCCACCTTTGTCAGCTAGGGACACACTCCGATAGCCAGCAAATAGAACTCTGTCTTGGATGGTCCCAAGCCAGGCTGCGAAAGGAGGAAGGTTGGGCATGAAGCTAGCAACCCCATCCTGTAAAAACCTAGAGCTAGAAGATGTGTGTGGTGAAAGTGGAAGCCACAGGGCTGATCAAACTTCTATTGGCCCAGGTCAGAGGACTCCGGGGAGCTGCTGTTGGCAGCCAATGCCCTGGTAGGGGTGATGGACTTAAGGGGAAGAAGAAGCTTACAAGTTGGCATGAAAGCATCATCTCAGAATTAGGCCTTTTGGTCCATCAAGTCGGCTGATTTATTATCCCATCTCTCCTGCCTTCTCCCCGTTACCTATGACACCCTGACTAATCAAGAACATATTAACCTCCAATGTAATTACATCCAATGACTTGGATTCGACAGCCATCTGTGGCAATGAATTCCACAGATTCACCACCCTCTGACTATAGAAATTCCTCATGTC
Source organism: Mobula birostris (assembly GCF_030028105.1). NCBI lineage: Eukaryota > Metazoa > Chordata > Chondrichthyes > Myliobatiformes > Myliobatidae > Mobula > Mobula birostris. Next base: position 217,086,846 of record NC_092372.1, on the reverse strand, counting down.
TGTTCTAAAGGGATGTCCTTCTATTGGGAGTCTGTGCCCTCTAGCCCTAGACTCCCCCACTAAAGGAAACATCCTCTCCACGTCCACTCTATCTAGGCCTTTTAATATTCCATAGGTTTCAATGAGAACTTCCCCCCCCCCCACACCTTCTAAACTCCAATGAGTGCAGGCTCAGAGCCTTAATACACTCCTCATACCTTTTCCCTTTCATTCCTGGGTTCATTCTTGTAAACCTCCTCTGGATCCTGTCCAATGCCAGCACATCCTTTCTTAGATATGGGGCCCAAAACTGCTCACAGTACTCCAAACGTGGTCTGACCAATGAATTATAAAGCCTCAGTATTCTAGCTCTCTAGAAATGAATGCTAACATTGCATTTGCCTTCCTTACCATTAACTCAACTTCCAAGTTAACCTTTAGGGATCCCTGCACTAGGACTCCCAAGTCCCTTTGCATCTCTGGCTACCTGCATCCCAACAGATGAGGATGAGGAATGAATGTTTGAAAAATTATTTTGTAACACTTTAGTCTGAAAATCTGATCTTCTCAAACTTGCACCGTTCCATTCAATTACTTCTGATTAAGCCAGTCGTCCACCCGAAACATCGACTGTTTCTTTCCCTCCTGAGCTCCTCCAGCATTTTGTGTGTGTTGCTCCACTTCATAGCTAAAATGTTTAAGATGTCTTTTACCCTTACAATGTCTCTGCTCCCTATCTCTGCCCTCTCTTAAGAGACATAGATCAAGTGGACAGCTGGAGACTTTTTCCTAATGCAGAAATGGCTAATTTCAAGGTGAATTGAGGAAGTACTGGGGGGGTGGGGGGGTGGTGGTGGTGATTTTAGAAGTAGTTTTTCGTTACACTGAGACTGATGGTTGCGTAGAAAGTGCTGCCAAGGATGGTGGCAGAGACTAGAACATTAGTTACATCTTCGCACCTTATCCCTCCTCCCCCAGCCACCCACCTCTCCACTCCCCCGGCCTCACCTATCACCTGCCAGCTTATACTTCTTCCACTCCCCCCACCTTCATATTCTTGGTTTCTTCCCTCTTCCTTTCCAATGCTGATGAAGGGTTACAGCCCAAAACGTCGACTGTTTATTCCTCTCCGTAGATGCCGCCTGACTCCTTAGTTCCGCCAGTATTTTAGTGTATTGCTCTGGACTTCCTGCATCTGCAGAATCTCTTGTGTTAATGTCATCCTATACTACCTTAGGATTCATTTTCTTGCAGGCATTAATGGGAAAATAAAGAAATACAATAAGGCTATTCTTTATCTTTTATCTAAAGCAGGGGTTCCCAACCCTTTTTATGCCATGGAACCTTACCATTAACCAAGGGGTCTGCAGACCCCAGGTTGTGAAACCCTCACTCAACGTTTCTTGATGGGAAAGGTTTGGAGGGAGCTGAACCAAATGCAGGCAAGTGGGCCTAACTTAGGTAGACGTCTTGGCCATGACGTATGAGTTTAATAATTAAAAAAGATTAAAGATCAAAGTTCAAAGTACATTTATTATCGAAGCATGTATACAGTATACAACCTTGGGATTCGTCCTCTTGCAGGCAGCCACAAAGCAAAGAGAACCCGTTTAAAGAAAACCCCCCACACAACAAGACCATCAAGCACTCAATGTGTGGAATGAATAACAAATTGTGCAAACAGTAAAAAGCAAACCGATAACATTAGCCTTTGTCACGTGTGCATTGAAACGTTGAAACATACAGTGAAATGTGTCAGTTGTGTCAATGACCAACACAGTCCAAGGATTGTGCTGGGGCAGCCTGCAAGTACCGCCCCGCTTCCGACACCAGCAAGGCATGTCGGGAACCTACTAACCCATCCCTGTAAGTCCCTGGAAGGTGAGAGGAAACTGGAGCACATGGGGGAAATTCAGCAGGAGAATGTACAAACATCTGACAGACATCGTCGGGATTTGAACCCTGATCGGTGATTGCCCATGCTGTGAAGCAATTGCACCAACCACAAGGCTATCCCGTGCCGTTAGGTCGAAGAGCCTTTTTCACTGCTGCGTTACTCTGTGACATTATGAATGTGCCTACTGTTTGGAAAGAGCCCGTGGAGCAGGAGTACCTGTGGATACACAGGGAGCCAAAGGTAGGGGTGGGTGCTGGATAGTTTGTGTTTGGTGCAAAGGGCTTAGATAATAAAACATCTGTCGCTCATCCGAAATCCGCATAAAAAACACTTGTGTTCTACTCATGCAGATGAATGTGCAGCAATAAACAGGGGTTAAAGGACGGATACTGTGACCCGCCGAGCACAGAATTTAATCAGCTTTGAAAATATACTGAGCTGACCTTTAACACCATTAACCTCTCAGACATCACTTCATTCAGCTCCCTGAGAAATACAGAGTAACTAAAATATCTGCCATTTTTAACAATTGTATAACACCTCACCCTCAATGACACCGAGTGTTATAATTACAGAAACGTCACATGAGAACAAAGCGTGGTCCATCTATTACGTTCGGTATTACTGGTATTACTGAGGTTATCAAAGGACAATACCCACTGTGTTTGGTCCGGATTTTATATTCAGGTTAGGCCACTTTCTTCTTGATTTCCCCACCAGAGGACGGGCAGTCTCTCCCTCTCCCTTTCTCTCTACCCCCTCTCTCCTTTCTCTCTCTTTTTCTTTCCCTCTCTCTCTCTCTGTCTCCTTCTTTCCCCCTCTCTCTCTCCCTCCCTCTATCACTCTTTATCTCTCTCTCTTTCTCCCTCTCCCCCCCTCCCCCTCCTCTCCCTTCTTTGCGTGCGCGCGCGCGCGCACACACACACACACACACACACACAGAGGATGGGGTTGAGTGAGCAGGTTGCCCCTCAGCTGTGGATAAATAAATAATACTGAGAACAAGTCATAGTCTCTGTTTTATTTATTTACCTATATATTTATCATTTGCTTATTTGTACAGTGTCTTCTTTTGCACATTAGTTCTTTGTCAGTCTTTGTGAGCAGTTTTTCACTGATTCTATTGTATTTCTTTGTTCTGCTGTGAATGCCTGCAAGAAAAAGAAGCTCAGGGAATTATATGGTGACATAAACGTACTTTGATAATAAATTTACTTTGAACTTTGATATTTGACCACTGCATTGTGAGTTCAAATCCCACCGTCACATCATGAGAATGGAACAGAGGCCCATTTAGTAGATCTGCTACCTCACATCTCCAGTGACATAGGTCTAATCCTGAATTTGGATGCTGGCTGTGCGGAGTTTGCAAGTTCTACTTGTGATACTATGGTCCCCCCCCCACCCCGCATCCCAACAATATGCAAAATTTGGTAAGCTAATTGACTGCTGTCAATTTCCCCTGGTATAAATTGTAGATTCTGCTTCGAGATTCCAGATTATTTAATGTAATTTCCAGCACACGAGTATAAAGGAGAATGAAATAATTATAACTCCAGATCTGATGCAGCACAAAAAAAAACACATTAAGATGAGAAACACAATAATAACAACACAATCCATATAAATACTTAAGATAGCTCATATACATACTGTACTGTGCAAAAAAATCTTATTATATAGCTAGGGTGCCCTAGACTTTTGCACAGTACTGTATTTGTCAACGTGGAGTTTGTAAATCTGGCGGGAGTAAAGGATATTCGAAATGGAGCACCACAGGAGAGGTGTGGGACAGGTGGCAGAGAAGGAGTGCCAGGGGCAGGAGTTGGTGCGGGTGCAGACACACCCAGCCCCGAGACACCAGCCAAGGTCATTTGATTCTATACATTTGGTTTATTGATCATTACAGAATGTATCTCTAGTGCTTCTCGCTCCCTCCCCTCTCCCCTCCCCTTTTCCCAACCATGATTCCCCACTCTCAGTCCACAACAGAGACCCATATCAGAATCAGGTTTATCATCACTCACAATGACACAATTTTTATTTGTGGCTGTAGTTCAGTGCAATAAATAAAATCACTACAGTATTGTGTAAAATTCTTAGATACCCTAGCTATATACATGTGCCTGAGGCTTTTGCACAGTACTGCAGATTGATTGTATGTCCATAAAGTGACACTGGCATAGGAATCTCTGTACGCAAGGTGACTCTGACTGGAAATGATAAAGTAGTGGTGGTTGAGGTTGTGGAGGAGTGGGTTAGTGGGCGGAGGTGTTGATCACCCTAACTGCTTGGGGAAAGTAACTGTTTTTATGTCTGGTGGTCCTGGTGTGGATGCTACATAGCCTTCTCCCTGATATGCGTGAGACAAAGAGTCCATCAGCAGAGTGGGTGGGATCCTTCATGATATTACGGTGGGGGGGGGGGAGTTAATGAGGATGTTGGAAGAATAGAAAAAGTTGGTGTAAGATCAATGTAAAAATGTGTGCTTGGTGTATTGTTCTGTTCTCTGTCATGAGGGTTTCCAACCTGAGGTCCACAAGCCCGTAAGAGCATATGATAAAGGAGCAGAATTAGGCCATTTGGCCCATTGAGTCTGTTCTGCCATTTCATCATGGCTGATCTATTTTTCCTCTCAGCCCCAATTTCCTGCCTTCCTCCAAATCCCTTCATGCCCTGACTAATCAAGAATCTTATCAACCTCTGCCTTAAATATACCTAATGACTTGGTTTCCACAGCTGCCTGTGGCAATGAATTCCACAGATTCACCACTCTCTGGCTAAAGAAATTCCTCCTCATCTCCATCCTAAAAGGACTCCCCTCTATTCTGAGGCTGTGTCCTCTGGTCTCAGAGTCTCCCACCATAGGAAACATCCACTTGAAATCCACTCTATCAAGATCTTTCACCATTCGATGGGTTTCAATTAGGTCACCCCTCATTGTTATGAATTCCATTGAATACAGTCCCAGTTGTTCTTCGTATGACAAGCTGTTTAATCCTGGAATCATTTTTGTGAACCTTCTTTGAACCCTCTCCAGTTTCAGCACATCCTTTCTAAGACAAGGGGCCCAAAACTGCTCACAATACTCAAGTGAGGCCTCCAGTGCTTTATAAAGCTCAACATTACACCCCTATTAAAGGTAAGGCTCCATGGCATAAAGAAGATTGGGAACCCTGCTCTATCAGGATATGGATGGTAGGGGGCTTAGTGAGGTAATGGCAATGAACGTCTGGACTAGGTGGTTAGATTTCCTCTCAATGAAGACAGCAACTGTCTCACACGTCTGTGCTGTGAATGGTATTTGCCACTTGTTGGCCTAGGAGAGAATATTGTCTAGGTCTTGCTGCATGCCAGCATGGCAGCTCTATTTGCTAAACAGGTGCTGGAGATCTTGAGCAACACGTGCAAAGTGCTGGAAAAGGTCAGGCAGCATTTACAGAGGGGAACAAACTGTTGGCGTTTTGGGCCGAGGACCCGAGGACCTTCACAGGGACTGGAAAAGAAGGGGGAAGAAGCCAGAATAAGAAGATGGCAGAGGGAGGAAGGAGTACAAGCTGGCAGGTGATAGGTGAAACCAGGTGAAGGGGAAGGTAGCTGGCTGAGGGAAGGGGGGCGGCGAAGTAAGAAGCTGGGAGGGGATGGGTGGAAGGGGTAAAGGGGCTGAAGAAGAAGTAATCTGGTAGTGGAAGACATTTGACCAACGAGGAAAAGGAAGGATGAGGGGAACCAGAATGAGGAATGGAAAATGAGAGGAGTGAGGGGGGAGAATGACAGCAAGTTAGAGAAATTAAGCTCCATGTGTTCTCCATTTGTTGTGGAGTTAAAAATGGAATTGAAAATTGTGATTGGGGTGAAGTGAGCTCAAAAGGGGAGACATGATCTCAGGTTACAAGGCAAGAGATTCGGAACTGAGACGTGGAGTTTCACCCATTCAGTGATTGGTAAACCTCTGACACTGAAAGCTGTGGAAGCCCAAGTCACTGACTATACTTACAACCTTGGTGGATAAATTCTAGACACAGAAGTCGTCGATGGACATGAGGATAGAGCAAGAACACGTTACTGAGAGAGGATTAGTCATATTGTATTGAGCATGTGGAAGGGTCAAGTTACCTACTCCCACTCCTACACTCAGTGGCCACCTTATCATTTACCTCCCGTGCCCAATAAAGTAGCCACTGAGTATACGTTTGTGGTCTTCTGCTGCTGTAGCCCATCCACTTGAAGGTTATATGTGTTGTGCATTCAGAGATGCTCTTCTGCATACCACTGTTGTAATGCGCGGTTATTTGAGTTACTGTCACCTTTCTGTCAGCTTGAACCAGTCTGGCCATTTTCCTCTGATCTCTCTCATTAACAAGGTGTTGTCACCCAATTGCCACTCACTGGTGTTTATTTATTTATCCCTCCATTGTCTACAAACTCTACATTCTTGTTGTGCTTGAGTATCTCAGGAGATCAGCAGTTTCTGAGATACTCAAATCATCCCATCTGGCACCAACAATCATTCCACAGTCAAGTTCAAATTTCTTCCCCTTTCTGATGTTTGGTCTGAACAACAACTGAACCTCTTGATCATGTCTGCGTTGAGTTGCTACCACACGATTGGCTGATTAGATATTTGTATTAAGAAGCAGGTGTACAGATGTACCTAATAAAATGGCTACTAAGAGTGTATTTTATGTTCCTGTTCTGATTGAGATGTGTCGGGCACGTGACCAAGTGGTTAAGGCGTTCGTCTAGTAATCTGAAGGTCGCTAGTTCGAGCCTCAGCTGTGGCAGCGTGTTTGTGTCCTTGAGCAAGGCACTTAACCACACATTGCTCTAGTGTCTCTGTGAGGAGTGGCGCCCCACACAGACTTCCAATCTGCACCTTGTAAGGCATGAAAATGCCCGATGCAGGCCTCTCATGGTCTGAGTCGACGTTCCCTCCCCTCCCCTCCCATCAGGTTCAGATTCATTTATTTATCACTTGTACATCAAAATATACAATGAGATGCATTATTTGTGTTCACAAGCAACACAACCGAAGGCTGTGCTGGGGGCAGCCTGCAAGTGTTGCCACACATTCTGGCGCCAACATTGCAACCCAGAATGCTCAGCAGAGCAACACAGAAGTTCCTCCTCGTCTTCATTCTAAAGGGATCTATTCTGAGGCTGTGCCCACTCTGGACATCGAGTCTCGACTTCTGATCGACTTCTAGGGTTTACGAAGGTCTGGTTTTCTGATGATTGAGGACTGAGGTGGAATGGAAGTACAATCGAAGTCTCTTTAATCACCCTTTCCTCTTTTCCAGGCAACCTTCAAAGGCTGGATGGGGATAATGTATGCGGCCGTTGACTCAAGAAACGTAAGAAATTTGTCATTGTGTTGTTCTGCACCAGCTTCAAAGGTGATCAGAAGACAGTTGTGGTCTGTGGGAGGGCGGTTTGCTGAGTGGGAAGCTTTGACACAGTCACAGCGAGGGATTAGCTGCTATTTCTAAATCAGTGAAGCACATTAATCTGCAGCTAAACCATAGAACAGCACAGCAAAGGAACAGACCTTTCGGCCCACAATGTCTGTGCTAGGCAGAGCAGAATCAGGTTTTTTTTTAATCACTGACATCTTCATGAAATTTGTTGTTTTGCAGCAGCAATACAGCGTAATACATTGAAAGTTACTAAAAGTTAGAATAAGAAATATAGAAAAAATATTGGGTGGCAGGGTGGAGATACATCTCTACTAAAGGAGGTGTGAGACGCTCCTTCCCTCCGCTAGCCTGCAGGTCACCCTTGGGCAAAGTGTAGCACCTGCTTAACCCCCCCCCCCCCAATCAGAGTCACGTGAAGCCATGGGAGCAGGTGGTGGATGGTCGTACGAGCAGCTGGTGCAGATCACAAATCCTGGTTATGTGACCACTGATGCCAGGCAGCCAATCTCTGAAGGTTATTGATAATGGCTGGGGTCACCCGTCTTGTAAAGACACTGCCCAGAAGAAGGCAATGGCAAACCACTTCTGTAGAAGAAAGTTGCCAAGAACAATCATGGTCATGAGACCATAATTGCCTATATCAATGAAACGGCACATAATGATAACGATGGTGATCCAGTTTCCTCCCACGTTCCAAAGGGTGAGTACCTTGTGGGCGTGCTACGTGGGTGCTGCAAGTGTGGCAGCATTTGCAGGTTACCCCCTGCACTATCCTTCAATCGTAATCGCCTACATGATACGACACAGCACATAACAACGATGACGATGAGAGAAAGTGAGTAGTGCAAAAAGAGCACAAAACAGTGTGGTAAGAGCAAAATAGTGAGCTGCCAAGAGCCAAACGTGATGCTAATTTAACATATCTCTGCCTGCCTGTACGTAGTCCGAACCGTCCATTTCCTGGATGACCTGTCTAAATGCCTCTTAAATGCCATTATCACGTCTGCCTCCTCCACCACGCCCGACTGCATGTGCCAGACACCCACCACTCTCTGTGTAAAAAAGTAACCCCACACATCTCCTTTAAACTTTCCCTCTGCTAATTGCCATTTCCACCCAGGAAAGAAGACAGTATGTGCTCTGTCTAGACCTCTAATAACCTTTATTTACTTTTAGTGGGTCTCCTCTCAGCCTTCAATGCTCCAGAGAAAAAATTCCACTGTCCCAAGTAGCAAATATTCCCTAATATTCCAAGCAATGTCCTGGTAAAGCTCTTCTGATTCTCATTACTTAGAGATACAGCATAGTAACAGCCCCTTCCAGCCCAACAAGCCCGCGCCATGTAACCTATTAACCCGCACGCCTTTGGAATGTGGGAGGAAACTGGAGCACCTGGAGGAAACCCACAGCAGTGGGAATTGAACTCAGATCACTGGCACTGTAATGTCACGCTAACTGCTAGAGTACTGTGCCACCACAAGAGTACTGTGTGTTCTTCTCCCAATCATCCACATCCTTACAATCTGAAGCCAAAACCAAAATGCTGGATGAATTCTGACAGTGGGGCAGCATCAGCGAAGAGTGTGCAAAGGGATTTGAGAGTTCACGTGCAGAATTCTGTCGTTTAATTTCCAGTCTGTGTCAATGGTAAGGAAGGCAGGTGCGATGTTAGCATCAATTTCAAGAGGACTAGAACATAAAAGCAAGAATGTAATGCTGACGCTTTATAAGCTATTGGTCAGCTCACATTTGGAGAACTGTGAGCAATTTTAAGCCCCATATCTAAGAAAGGATGTGCTGGCATTAGAGAGGGTCCAGAGGAGGTTCACGAGAATGATCCTGAAAATGGAAGGGTTAATGTATGAGAAGCGTTTGATGACTCTCACTCTTCCTTCAGTTAGTCCTGACGAAGGGTCTCGGCCTGAAACGTCAACTGCACCTCTTCCTACAGATGCTGCCTGGCCTGCTGCGTTCACCAGCAACTTTGATGTGTGTTGCTTGAATTTCCAGCATCTGCAGAATTCCTGTTGTTTGATGACTCTAGGCCTGTACTCACTGGAATTAGAAGAATGAGACAGAATCTCATTGAAACCTATCGAATATTGAAAGTTCTAGATAGAGTGGAGGTGGAGAGGATGTTTGATATAGTGAGGGGAGTCTAGGTGCAGAGGGCACAACCTCACAATAGAAGGACGTCCCTTTAGGACAGACATGAGGAGGAATTTCTGTAGTCAGAGGGTGTTGAATCTGTGGAATTTATCGCCTCAAATGGCTATGGAGGCCAAGGCATTGGGTACACTTAAAACAGAGGTTGGCAGGCTCTGGATTAGTAGAGATGTCAATTATTACAGGGAGAAGGCAGGAGAATACATGCAAAATAAATCATCCATGATGGAATAGTGGAGCAGACTCAATGAGCCGAATGGCCTCATTATGCTTCAATGTCTCATGGTCTTATGGTATAAACTCAGCATTTAGACCACAAGGCCATGGCCAAGTCACCAGCATTGTCAATGCAGGACTGCCCAGGGGACAGGGCCTCTTCAGATCTGAATGTGCTGATCCTATTTGTAACTTCAAAACATTAAACTACTTCAAAGGAAGACACAGAAGTCTGAAATATGAATCTAACCTTGTGTTTTACTTTAAGCGAGCATGATAATGTGATGACATATGCAATTTATGTATTCATACCTATAACCCATAATGAATTATTTAAATAAAGAAGAACAATATATACACAAGATTACTCAAATATTACTGAAATATTAAATACACCAACTGTTGAGTTGCTTCTGTCCCCAAGCCCTGCTAACCTTTAACACCTTTTTCCCTGACCAGATTGGTGAGCAGCCCGAGTATGAGACCAACGCATACATGTATGTCTACTTCGTGATATTCATCATATTCGGCTCATTCTTCACCTTGAACCTCTTCATCGGTGTCATCATTGATAACTTCAATCAGCAGAAGAAAAAGATAAGTACCAGATCTCAACTTGAACGGTTTTTTGTTTTCCTTGGGTTGGCTAGATAGCTTAGCTTAAAGTCTGACTGTTGGAAAGAGATGTAGATGAAAGGGTATCCTGTATATGCTGCAGAGCACATTCTGTGCTGGTTACAGCACAACACACAAGTAATAGAGCATAGAACGTAGAACAGAACAAGACAGTACAGGCCCTTCAGCTCACGATGTTATATCGACCTCTTAACCTACTTCAAGATCAATCTAACCATTCCTTCCCACATAACCTTGCATCTTTCTTTTATCGATCTGCCTATCTAAAACACCCTAACATACCTACCTCTTGTAAACTTCTATCAAACCTCCTCCTTCACTTCAAAGTGAAAAGCCCCAGCTCACTCAACCTATCCCCATAAGACATGCTCTCCAATTCAGGCAGCATCCTGGTAAGTCTCCTTTGCACCCCCTCAATAGTTTCCACATTCTTCCTATGATGAGGTGATCGAAACTGAACACAATATTCCAAGTGTTGTGAGTGCTTAGGCAAGATCGGCCAGAAGCAACACTGATGAGGAGTTGTTTTACAGTCAGCAGCAGTGAACCTGCTGGTGCCATCCACAGTCTTTAGCTGCAGGACCTGTTCCCTCTAAGGTGTGTATGTGCACAGACACACATCTTTTGCTACTAGTGCACAAAGGAATTTAAACTGTACACGAAAGGTTGTCACCCTCTACCTCACTGACATGTTAAGTATATTTAACAATTGTACACAATTGACAATGTGGAGTTTGCAATGATTTGTCTGTAGATTTTAGAACCGGCTTATTTATACTGTTTTTACTGAAGAAATTATTCAGTGTGCACATGTTGTTGTCACTGGGTAAAAAAAATTGCAAAGCACAAGATTTTTGTACATACTGGTCATTACAAATTAGAGGGAGCATTTCTGTAGGTGGTCACAAATTAATGATTTCATTGAACCAAACACCACTGGACAGCTCAGCAGGGCTGCCAGGCTCTTCACCGTTTCTCCATCAGCCTGCACTCTGTTGGTCAGTATCGAGTGAACAGTGCAAGCCCACAGACGCTCCAGCTCCCAATAATAAGACCATAAGACATCAGAGCAGAATTAGGCCATTTGGCCCATCGAGTCTGCTCTGCCATTCAATCATGGCTGATTTATTATCTCTCTCAACCCCATTCTCCTGCCTTCTCCCCATAACCTTTGATATTTTGATTAATCAAGAACCCATTGACATCTGCCTTAAATACACCCAATGACTTGGCTTCCAGTGCCATCTGTGGTAATGATCTGAGGCTGTGTCCTCTGGTCCTAGATTCCCTTGTTATAGGAAACAACCTCTCCACTTACACTTCAATATTCGGTAGGTTCCAATGAAATGCCCCTCATTCATCTAAACTCCGGTGAGTACAGGGCCAGAGCCATCAAGCTCTCCTCATATTTTAACCCTTTCATTCCTGGAATCATTCTTGTGAACCTCCTCTGGACCCTCTCCATTGCCAGCATATCTTTTCTTAGATAAAGGGCTCAATACTGCTCAAGTACTCCAATACCTCAGCATTCTATCCTTGCAAACCATCTTCTGATTCCGCCTGTGTAACAAGCATTACAGAGGTGGTATGGGGGTAGTGCAAGTTCTCCTGTTACATGGACTGCAGTAGAGTAATTCCAAGAATAAACTGACAGCGTCTTCAAGAAAAATAACAGTGTCTGTCTCTTCTCTGTACTTAGGTGGTCAGGACATCTTCATGACAGAGGAGCAGAAGAAATACTACAACGCCATGAAAAAACTGGGTTCAAAGAAGCCACAGAAACCCATCCCAAGGCCATTGGTAGGAGCCCTGATACTAAAGCAAAACCATCTGTCAAATCCATCAATAGCTTTGAATATTTCTGATCGTCTCTGACATTCACAACATAGAACATAGAACAGTACAGCGTTGTACAGGCCTTTCGACCCATGATGTTGTGCTGACCCTTTAACCAACTCTAAGATCGATCTAACACTTCTCTCCTGCATAGCCCTTCAATTTTTCAATCATCCATGTGCCAATCTAAGAATCTCTTAAATGTCTCCAATCTACCTGCCTCTACCACCATTCCTGGCATCGCATTCCAAGCACCCATCGATCTCTGTGTAAAAGACCTGTCTGTGACATCCCCTCTATACTTTCCTCCAATCACCTTAAAATTATGTCCTTTCATATTAGCCATTTCTGTGCTGGAAAAAGGCACTGGCTTTGGCACAAGCATTGAGAAATATAGAAAATCTATTAAACATTAATCAGGCTACTGAATAGTTTGCTAAAATATGGAACTTTTAAAAAATACACTAGAATTCCAAAATGTGCAAAATAATTAAACATGTTTAAATTAAGAATTAAGTATTTAGGTTTTCCCATAAACCATTAGACATAGGAGCAGATTTAGGCCATTCAGCCCATGGAGTCTGCTTCGCCATTCCATCATGGCTGATCCCAGATCCCACTCCACCCCATACACCTGCCTTCTCATCATATCCTTTGATGTCCTGACCAATCAGGAAATGATCAATTTCCGCCTTAAATATACCCACTGACTTGGCCTCCACCACAGTCTGTGGCAGAGCACTCCACAGATTTACGACACTCTGGCTAAAAAAAATTCCTCCTTACCTCTGTTCTAAAGGGTCGCCCCTCAATTTTGAAGCTGTGTCCTATAGTCCTAGATACCCCCACCATAGGAAACATGCTCTCCACATCCACCCGATCTATTAAAAAGATCAATCTACATTTGTCCCAATGTATTAAAAACCATAAATTACCTGAAATGTAACATCACTCCCTCCAAGCCAGCCTTCCATTGAAATGAAAATGGTTGATGAATTTGCAGGGTGACCTGATGCAATTAGTGAACGAATTTTCACTTTAACTTGAGGGAAACTGCAGCAAATCCCCTGCTAAACTCCATGAGGAGCACAGTGTCTGAGTAGGGTTGATAAGAGAACCGCCTGTGTCTCTGGGCCTTCTACATTCACAGGAGTAGTTCGTGAAGGTGATTCCTGTCTGGTCAAGTACGTTTTTCCTCGGGTGGACAACAAGGTGGACAATTAGAGAGGGTGCCATGGACATTTACCAGGATACTACATGGATTAGAGAGCATGTCTTATGAGGATTGGTTGAGCGAAGTAGGGCTTTTCTCTTTGGAACAAAGAAGGATGAGAGGTGATTTGATAGAGGTGTACGAGATGATATAAGGCATAGGTAGAGTTATAGCCGGAGACTTTTCCCAGGGCAGAAATGAGTAATACAAGGTGTATTTGGATGTGTTAAGGTATTTAGAGGAAAGTATAGAGGTGATATCAGAGGAAGTTTTTTTATTTCGAGAGTGGTAGAGGCATGGAATGTGTAATAGGGTGGTGATAGAGACAGACACATTAGGGACATTTAAGAAACTCTTAGATGGGCACAGGAATGCGAAAAAAATGGTAGGGCTACGTGGTAGGGAAATGTGAGATTGATCTTGGGGTAGGTACAGACTCCTGAGAATGCACATTTTGCAGAGCCTCTCACGGTCCCAGAACACATCCTACACAGGTAGTTCACCAATGCTTCTACTTTCTGAGGAGGCTGAAGAAAGCTGGACTATGCACATCATGATCTTCTACAGATACCCAGTAGAGAGCATCCCAACATGCTGCATCACTGCTGGGTACAGAAGATGTACTGCAGTGGACAGGAAGGCTGTACAATGGGTAATCAAAATTACACAATACATGATCAGCACAGCTTACTCACCATCAAGGACATACATACAGAAGGGTGCTGGAAAAAGGCCAGCAATATCTTCGGCACTAAATTGACAACTGCATTAGTGCTTCTTCATGCACCTGTGCTGAGCTTGTCAATTTCATCATCTTTGCCTCCAACTTCCACCCTGCCCTTAAATTCACATGGTCCATTTCTGACCTCCCTCCCCTTTCTCAATCTCTCTGCCTCCATCTCTGGATCTACCTTTTATAAACCCACCAATTCCAACAGCTGTCTTGACTACATCTTTTGCCACCCCATCTCCTGTAAAAATGCCACTCCCTTTTCTCAGTTCCTTTGTCTCCACATTTATTCCCAGAATGAGGCTTTCCTTTCCTGGACTTTAGAGATGTCCTCCTTCGTCAAAGAACAGGGTTTCCCTCCTACCATTGATGCTGGCCTCATCCACATCTCCTCCATTTCGAGGATATCTGCATTCATCCCGTATTCCCACCATCTCAGTAGGGATAGATTAATCTTAATAAGGACCTCTTGTCCTCACCTACCACTCCATGAGACTCTGCATTCAACACATCATTCTCTGCAACTTTTGCTATTTTCAACGGGATCTTACCACCAAACATATCTTTACCTCCCCCCAGCTCCGCTTTCCACAGGGATTACTCCCTCCATGATTCCCTTGTCCATTTGTCCCTCCCCACTAATCTTCCTCCTGGCACTTATCCCTGCAAGTGTTACACTAGTCCAGTCACCTCCTCCCTCATCTCCATTCGGGACCCCAAACAGTCCTTCAAGGTGAGGCAACACTTCACCTGTGAATCTTTTGGGGTCATCCACTGTATCCAGTGCTCCCAAAACAGCTTCCTCTACTTTGCTGAAACTCAGTGTGGATAAGGAGACCACTTTGTGGAGCAGCTCAGCATCATCCACAATAAGTGGAATTTCCCGGTGGCTGAACATTTGAACTACTATTGCTATTTCTGTTCCAACATGTAGGTCCATGATCTCCTCTTCCTCCAGGATGACGTCACTCTCCGGTTTGGGGAGCAATGACTCATATTTCGTCTGGGCCGTCTCCAACCTGATGGAATTAATATCGATTTCTCCCAGTAATTTTCCCCTCCCTCTTTCCTCTTCTTCATTTTCCCACTCTGGCCTCTTACCTCTTCTCCTCACCTGCCTATCCCCTCCCTCGCCTTCCTTTTCCCATGCTCCACTCTCCTTTCTTATCAGATTCCTTTATCTCCAGCCCTTTACCTTTTCCACCTATCACCTCCCAGCTTCTTACTTCATCACTCCTCCCCCACCCACCTGGCTTCACCTATCACCTTCTACCTTGCCGTCCTTCCCCTCCTCCCACCTGTTTATTCTGGCATCTTGTCCCTTCCTTTCCGGTCCTGAAGAAGGGTCTCGAACCAAAATGTCAACTGTTTATTCATTTCCGTAGATGCTGCCTGACCTGCTGAATCCCATCAGTATTTTGTGTGTGTTGCTCTGGATTTCCAGCATCTGCAGGATCCCTTGTAAATATCCTGAAGGATCCCATCCACTGTACCCATGGACTGTTTGTCCCACTCCCATCAGGGAGGAAGCTACATAGCATCCACGCCAGGACCACCAGACTCAAAAACAGTTACTTTCTCCAAGCAGTAAGGCTGATCAACACCTCCAACCACCCCCCCACCACTACTTTATCACTTCCTGTCAGTCGCCTTATGTACAGACACTCCTGTGCCTAGTGTTATTTAATAGGTGTACAATCGATCTATATATGTAAACTATCTTATGCATTTATATTTATTGTGTTGGGTCTCTGCCTGAAACGTCAACTATTTATTCATCTCCATAGATGCTGCCTGACCTGCTGAGTTCCTCCAGCATTTTGTGTCTGTTGCTCTGTAACATCGCTGAGTTGTCATCCCTCTTTGTCCTTCCTTTCAACTTTCCAGAATAAATTCCAAGGACTGATCTTCGACCTGGTCATGAAGCAAGCCTTCGACATCATCATCATGATCCTGATCTGCCTTAACATGGTGACAATGATGGTGGAGACGGATGACATGGACCCCTACATGGAGAGGATCCTCTTCATTATCAACGTCATTTTCATTGCCATCTTCACCTCCGAGTGCGCGCTGAAGATCATCGCTCTGCGGCACTACTTCTTCACGATTGGCTGGAACATATTTGATTTTGTGGTGGTGATCCTCTCCATTATTGGTGGGTATGAACTGGGCTCGGGATTAATTCTTCGCCCAATTCTCTGTGCGTTCGGGTCCAACATGCCTCCACTCAGCCCACCATTCTTAGTTTTAGGCTGACTTTGAGTTCATGAAACCTTCTGATGTTCCCATATTGGGTCATCCATCCGACGTACGAAGTCCTCTAATGGCATCTTCCACATGAGCTGCAAGACCAAAGCTCCCTTCATTGTTGCCATTTTTCTGATGAATAGAATCAGAATCAGGGATAATAAGGGATTTACACTCAGTGGCCACTTTATTAGGTACACCTGTACCCCCCCCCACTTGTTAGTGTAAATATCTAATCAGCCAATCATGTGGCAGCAACTCGATGCATAAAAGCATGTAGGCACGGTCAAGCGGTTCAGTTATTATTCAGAACAAACATCGGAATGGGGGAAGAAATGTGATCTAAGTAACTTTGACCGTGGAATGATTGTTGGTGCCAGATGGGCTGGTTTGAGTAGTCAGAAAGTCTCCTGGAATTTTTACATGCAACAGTCTCTACAATTTACAAAGAATGGTGCAAGAGAAACAAACCACATCCAGTGGAAAGCAGTTCTAGGAGTGAAACCGTTTTGTTAATGAGAGAGGTCAGAGGAGAATGGCTGGACTGGTTCAATCTGACAGGAAGGTGATAATAACCCACAGAACTATGCGTTACACCAGTGGTGTGCAGAATAGCATCTCTGACTGCATAAATACATCAAACCGTGAAATGTACAGGCTACAACGGGTTGCACTCCTGTACCTAATAAAGTGGCCACTGAGTGTATTTGCTTATTTAGAGATAAAACTCCATTACGAACCGGAGCCCCTTATGGGTTTTATGCACCATGTTCTGAAATATGTGGTATTCTAATTTTAAATCCTACTTATTATAGTTATTGTAAACTGCTCACTAGAAAGGCTGATCATAAGCCACTTTTCTTTTCATCCCTTCCTTAAACTTGAGAGTGCACATTTTGGATTTAGATTTAGGAATACAACACAGTATCAGGCCCTTCCAGATCAATTCCATACAATTAACCTAATTTGGGAGGAAACATATGTGGTCACAGGAAGAACATTAAAACTGCTTACAGACAGCAGTGGAATTGAACCCAGGTCATTGGCACTGTGCTGGCCAATAATTTAATTCTGGAGTTTGAGCCAATATATCCATCTCAAATGATTTGCTAAGAAGTCCACTGATTTTCCAGATAGGATCATGCTGTCTCTCAGAGGGTATCAGCCATATTGTTCTATTCCTTTTATAAACTTCTCATGTCTAAGAGAAGTTTGGATAGATACATGGATGGGAGGGGTTTAGACGACTATGGTCCCGGTGAAGGACAGGGAGAATACTAGCTTGGCATGCACTGGCTGGATTGAAAGGCCTGTTTCTGTACTGCAGTGTTCTATAGCTCTATCTAGAAGCCTCACCAAACCAACTGCTTTCATCACCACCCCTGGTAACTTATTCCAACCACTTCTTCTCACATTACTTTTAAACTTCTCCCCTTTAAGAAAAGGATCTACTGCTTTCCCGGAATATATGATGAATAAACTCTTTGCGGGCTTCTGACCGGGTACAGTATCGATTTTAACTGACGTTTCATTGACAAGCTCTGCTATCTTCATCAGGGATGATGCCTGGGCATGTCTAGACTGGTGGTATTTATACCCCCGTCAACCTAATTGAATGAGGACTAACCAATCAGGAGGGATGGACGATGGGGGTATAAATACCACCAGAATAGACGTGCCTAAGGCATCATCCCTGATGAAGTTGGCAGAGTTTGTCAATGAAACATCAGTTAAAATCAACACCTGTACCTGGCTGGAAGCCCAAGAATTTATTTGTTCTCCCTTTTAACCTTAAGGCATGTCCTCTGGTGTTTGATATTTCCACACTAGGGAAAAGTACGCTCTCGACACCTCATATCAATTTAAAATCCTCTATCCGGTCTCCTCCTCAGCCTTCAATATTCTAGGAAGCACAACCCAAGTCTGTCCAACCACATTTTTTTTTAAAAACAGCACAGTACACACCATTCAACCCATGATAGTGTGCCAATTTTTTAACCTACTCTAAGATCAATCCCTCCTACATAGCCCTCTATTTTTCTATCCTTTTCTGTTGAAGAATCCTATAATCATACCTTTAAGCTTAATGAGCCCATTGCCCAAACGTTTTCTCTATGACCTTCAACTTCACAGAATGATTACACTGTCTAGTGGCTTCATTTAAGAATAATCCAGCTATGTCCCATTCCCCCTCGCTCTCCCTACTGCTCCAGGTATTGTTTGTGGATAGATTCTTTTTTTTTCAAATCTTGTGCATTAAAGCAGTTGACTTAAAGCAGGGTCTGAAAAAAAAATGCAGCCACTTGAAGATAAAATGAACAAAATATGGACGCTCAGTTCAATAGCTCAATAGTTCCATTTAATATCAGAGAAATGTATACAATATGCATCCTGAAATTCTTGGTTCTTCACAGACATCTGTGAAAAGAGAAGAGTGTCCCAAAGAATGAGGGACAGTAAAAATGTTAGATCCCAAAGCCCCCCCCTCCCCCCTCCCACACACAAGCAGCAGCAAAGCAATGACCCTCCCCCACTTCAGCAAAAAAATTATCAGCACACTCCACCCTCCAAGCAAGCAATAGCAAAACCCCCAAGAAAGACCATGATCTGCAGTACACCAAAAACTAATCATTCACCCGATAATTTAACATACCACAGGCTCTCTCTCTCCCCAATAAAGGGACAGAGCTGTCCCCTTTCACAGTGAGAGAAGAAATGACAAAACTCTTTGATTTGTGATGATAAAGCCTGTTGTATTGCTTCCCCCCCCACCCCCCGAGTTCTCTGACTTGAGAATCACAACAAAGGTATCCACCGAGTACAGAGCCGACAGCCGATCCTCTGTTCCCGGTGTTCCGTTTTCTCCCACCGCTCTTCAGTCAGCAGCACCAGCTTAGAAACGACTCATCCTCAGGGTCACGAAGCCTTGGAACTCCGAAGGCGTGCTCGTCTTCTAGGCTGTGTCCTTGAGATTTTGAAAAGCAGCTGGTCATGAGTCCCTGGGAGTGGGTCCCACCATCACAAGGAACCAAAGTCTGACTGTAACTCCAGGTCAGGGTCTCTGACAGAATCCTATCCACCCTGAAAAGGAAAAAGAGAGACCTCAAAAGATAGAAGTTAAGCTGTTTCTGCAACGAGCTTGAAGGAGTCATTGTTAAGTGCCATCGTAGCTTTCCCCTTTCTCAGTGGCCACTCTATTATGTACACCTGCTCGTTAATGCAAATATTTAATCAGCCAATCATGTGGCAGCAACTCAATTCATGAAAGCATGAAGACATGGTCAAGTGATTCAGTTGTTGTTTGGACCAAACATCAGAATGGGGAGGAAAAGTGACTTTAACCGTGGAATAATTGTTGGTATCAGACGGAGTGGTTTGAGTATCTCAGAAACTGCAGATCTCCTGGGTTTTTCTAGTTCTTACAGAGAGTACAAAAAAAACATCCAGTGAGCAGCAGTCTGTGGGTGAAAACACCTTGTTAATGAGGAGGGTCAGAGAGAATGGCTAGACTGGTTCAAGCTGACAGCAAAGCGATAGTAATTCAAAAAGCACGTGTAATAATGGTGCAGTGGAGAAGAGCTTCTCTAAATGCACAACATGTCAAACCTTGAACTGGATGGGCTACAGCAGCAGAAGACCACAAACATACACTCAGTGGCCACTTTATTAGGTGCAGAGGGTACCCAATAGACTGGCCACCAATAGTTGAATAGGTAGCAGAGAACTTAACAAGATTTGTTTTGCTGATCTGTGTTTTTGGGACAGAAACTAATGCTGACTAAAACTCATGTTAAGGCTGAGTAATCTGTTTAAGTTTGACCTGATCCATTGAGGACATGGAAGATCAAATTAAATCGACTCACCCACAAGACGACAGGAGCAGATCAGGCTTCTCTGAACCACCCACCAGCCTGTTAGACCATCACTGACCATCGCCCACTGAATCCTTGGTTCCTGGTGTGGAAAGGACCGCTTGCTCTTGGTTCTCTTTTATGAAGAAATCGTTGCTAATCTGAGGGGATAAGGCCAAATCAACACTGTAGTATATGGCCCGAATCCAGGCAAACAACTTTACTGCAGATTAGCAAAGATATGATGGACTGAAGACCCTTTTTCTGTCCCCGACCCTGGGAAAAGGGGGGCAACCGTCTAATTATTGATGAATCTGTGGAATTCATTGCCACGGACAGCTGTGGAGGCCAAATCATTGGGTATATTTAAAGTCGAGGTTGATAGGTTCTTGATTAGTAAGGGCATCAAAGGTTATGGTGAGAAGTCAAGAGAATGGGATGGAAAGGGAAAATAAATCAGCCATAATGAGTGTTTGACCACTCGATGGGCTAAATGGCCTAATCCTGCTCTTACATCATACAGTTTTATGTCCCTCATTATTTAATAAATCCCTTTGATGCCACTCTTCCCCCTCCAATGCTCCAGAGGGAAAAGCCCCAGCTTAACCAGCTACTTCTTATAACTGAACCACTTTAGCTCAGTCATGTCTCGGTGGATCTTTTCTACACCCTTTCCAGCTTGAAGACGTCATTCCAGAACTGTACATGGTGTTTGCCATGTGCATTATTGACGAAGTAGTACCTTTCCAAATCCGTACTGAAAGACCACAACACCACAAGAAATTGGAGCAGAATTAGGCCATTTGGCCCATCAAGTCTGCTCTGCCGTTTCATCATGGCTGATCCATTTCCCTCTCAACCCCATTCACCCGCCTTCTCTCCATAACTTTTCAAAGAACATAGAACAGTACAGCACAGTACAGGCCCACCACTGACTTAGGCAGTGCATTCCACGCACCAACCACTCTCTGAGTAAAAACCTTCCTCTAATATCCCCCTTGAACTTCCCACCCCTTACCTTAAAGCCATGTCCACTTGTATTGAGCAGTGGTGCCCTGGGGAAGAGGCGCTGGCTGTCCACTCTATCTATTCCTCTTAATATCTTGTATATCTCTATCATGTCTCCTCTCACCCTCTTTCTCTCCAGAGAGTAAAGCCCTAGCTCCCGTAATCTCTGATCATAATGCCTACTCTCTAAACCAGGCAGCATCCTGGTAAATCTCCTCTGTACCCTTCCTATAGTGAGGTGACCAGAACTGGACACAGTACTCCAAGTGTGGCCTAACCAGAGTTATATAGTGCTGCATCATTACCCCGCGACTCTTAAACTCTATCCCTCGACTTATGAAAGCTTTCTTAACTACCCTATCTACCTGTGAGGCAACTTTCAGGGATCTATGGAGATGTACCCCCAGATCCCTCTGCTCCTCCACACTTCCAAGTATCCTGCCATTTACTTTGTACTCTGCCTTGGAGTTTGTCCTTCCAAAGTGTACCACCTCACACTTCTCCGGGTTGAACTCCATCTGCCACTTCTCAGCCCACTTCTGCATCTTATCAATGTCTCTCTGCAATCTTCGACAATCCTCTACACTATCCACAACACCACCAACCTTTGTGTCGTCTGCAAACTTGCCAACACACCCTTCTACCCCCACATCTAGGTTGTTAATAAAAATCACAAAAAGTAGAGGTCCCTGAACCGATCCCTGTGGGACACCACTAGCCACAACCCTCCAATCGGAATGTACTCCCTTCACCACGAGCCTCTGCTTTCTGCAGGCAAGCCAATTCTGAATCCACTTGGCCAAACTTCCCAGGATCCCATGCCTTCTGACTTTCTGAATAAGCCTACCATGTGGAACCTTGTCAAATGCCTTACTAAAATCCATGTAGATCACATCCAATGCACTACCCTCATCTATATGCCTGGTCACCTCCTCAAAGAACTCTATCAGGCTTGTTAGACCGTCCCTGATCAGACCATGATTCTCTAAATGCCCACAGATCTTATCTCTAAGAATCTTTTCCAACAGCTTTCCCACCGCAGACGCAAGGCTCACTGGTCTATAATTACCCGGACTCTCCCTACTACCTTTTTTGAACAAAGAGACAACATTCGCCTCCCTCCAATCCTCCGGTACCATTCTCGTGGACAACGAAGACATAAAGATCCTAGCCAGAGGCTCAGCAATCTCTTCCCTCGCCTCGTGGAGCAGCCTGGGGAATATTCCGTCAGGCCCCTGGGACTTATCGGTCCTAATGTATTTTAACAACTCCAACACTTCCTCTCCCTTAATATCAACATGCTCCAGAACATCAACTTCACTCATATTGTCCTTACCGTCATCAAGTTCCCTCTCATTGGTGAATACCGAAGAGAAGTATTCATTGAGGACCTTGCTCACTTCCACACCCTCCAGGCACATCTTCCCATCTTTATCTCTAATCGGTCCTATCTTCACGCCTGTCATCCTTTTGTTCTTCACATAATTGAAGAACGCCTTGGGATTCTCCTTTACCCTACTCGCCAAGGACTTCTCATGCCCCCTTCTTGCTCTCCTCATCCCCTTCTTAAGCTTCTTTCTTGCTTCCCTATATTCCTCAATGGACCCATCTGATCCTTGCTTCCTAAACCTCATGTATGCTGCCTTCTTCCACCTGACCAGATTTTCCACCTCACTTAGAAACATAGAAACATAGAAAATAGGTGCAGAAGTAGGCCATTCGGCCCTTCGAGCCTGCACCGCCATTCAGTATGATCATGGCTGATCATCCAACTCAGAACCCTGTACCAGCCTTCCCTCCATACCCCCAATCCCTTTAGCCACAAGGGCCATATCTAACTCCCTTTTAAATATAGCCAATGAACTGGCCTCAACTGTTTCCTGTGGCAGAGAATTCCACAGATTCACCACTCTCTGTGTGAAGAAGTTTTTCTTAATCTCGGTCCTAAAAGGCTTCCCCTTTATCCTCAAACTGTGACCTCTCGTTCTGGACTTCCCCAACATCGGGAACAATCTTCCTGCATCTAGCCTGTCCAATTCCTTTAGGATCTTATACGTTTCAATCAGATCCTCCCTCAATCTTCTAAATTCCAACGAGTATAAGCCAAGTTCATCCAGTCTTTCAACATATGAAAGTCCTGCCATCCCAGGAATCAATCTGGTGAACCTTCTTTGTACTCCTTCTATGGCAAGGATGTCTTTCCTCAGATTAGGGGACCAAAACTTCACACAATACTCCAGGTGTGGTCTCACCAAGGCCTTGTACAACAGCAGTAGTACCTCCCTACTCCTGTACTTGAATCCTCTTGCTATAAATGCCAGCATACCATTCGCCTTTTTCACCGCCTGCTGTACCTACATGCCCACTTTCAATGACTGGTGTATAATGACACCCAGATCTCGTTGCACCTCCCCTTTTCCTAATCGGCCACCATTCAGATAATAATCTGTTTTCCTGTTTTTGCCACCAAAGTGGATAACTTCATATTTATCCACATTAAATTGCATCTGCCATGAATTTGCCCACTCACCTAACCTATCCAAGTCACCCTGCATCCTCTTAGCATCCTCCTCACAGCTAACACTGCCGCCCAGCTTCGTGTCATCCGCAAACTTGGAGATGCTGCATTTAATTCCCTCATCCAAGTCATTAATATATATTGTAAACAACTGGGGTCCCAGCACTGAGCCTTGCGGTACCCCACTAGTCACTGCCTGCCATTCTGAAAAGGTCCCGTTTATTCCCACTCGTTGCTTCCTGTCTGCCAACCAATTCTCTATCCACATCAATACCTTACCCCCAATACCGTGTGCTTTAAGTTTGCACACTAATCTCCTGTATGGGACCTTGTCAAAAGCCTTTTGAAAATCCAAATATACCACATCCACTGGTTCTCCCCTATCCACTCTACTAGTTACATCCTTGTCACTTGTCACCCATGGTTCCTTCACCCTACCATTCTTTATCTTCCTCACCGGGACAAATTTATCGCTAACATCCTGCAAGAGATCCCTAAACATCGACCACATGTCCATAGTACATTTCCCTGCAAAAACATCATCCCAAATCACACCCGCAAGTTCTAGCCTTATAGCCTCATAATTTGCCCTTCCCCAATTAAAACTTTTCCTGTTCTCTTTAATTCGATCCTTTTCCATGATAATGCTAAAGGCCAGGGAACGGTGGTCACTGTCCCCCAGATGCTCACCCACTGAGAGATCTGTGACCTGACCCGGTTCATTACCTAGTACTAGATCTAGTATGGGATTCCCCCTGGTCGGCCTGTCCACATACTGTGACAGGAATCCGTCCTGAACACACTTAACAAACTCTGCCCCATCTAAACCATGGGAACTAATCAGGTGCCAATCAATATTAGGGGAGTTAAAGTCACCCATGATAACAACCCTGTTATTTTTGCACCTTTCCAAAATCTGCCTTCCAATCTGCTATTCGGTATCTCTGCGGCTACCAGGGGGCCTATAGAATACCCCCAATAGAGTAACTGCTCCCTTCCTGTTCCTGACTTTACCCATACTGACTCAAAAGAGGATCCTGCTACATTACCCACCCTTTCTGTAGCTGTAATAGTATCCCTGACCAGTAATGCCCTCTTGTTTTTAGGAGGATGTTTAGGCACCCCAAATTTGATTTGGTGTCATAAGCCTCCTCCTGAGCATGATGGCACCAGCACAGATACTGCCATTGCATTATTGTTATTGGAAGCAGAAATGTATCCTCACAGGGAATAATTACACCTTTATCTTTTCACACGCAAATTGGCTTCAACAAATTAACACATCAAACCTGTCTTTTATATTTGGTAAATATAAAGGCTTTTCCCTCTCTGTCGTATTTAGAGAGCACCTGAAACGCATTATCATTTGCATTAGTCAAATGGAAATCAGAAAACTTCAAACATAACTTCCTCACAAGCAGCACAATCACTGACAGATAAAAGTAATTGGAGTAAGTTGGGTTTTGGCCACAAAGCCAGCTGTGCCAATGAGATGAAGGGGGTTCTACTCTAATTTTGATCTAGTTCCCAGCACACAATGGGAATCAAACATTATTTTGGAATGCATCACTCACTGATAGGAGGTGAACATGCTCAAGATTTTGACTACAAGGAACTAAAAGTAACCCCAGGCAATTTCTATAATAAGGACATGTTTGGCACAGCTTTGTGGGCCGAAGGGCCTGTATTGTGCTGCAGGCTTTCTATGTTTCTAAGATTTGCTTTTTCCTAATTGCATGATGCATCTGGACATTGGATTTCAATTACTTTCAATTACAGATGGCTGTGGAGGCCAAGTCATTGGATATATTTAAAGCGGAGGTGGATAGATTCTTGATTAGTAATGGTGACAAAGATTATGAGAAGGTTGGAGAATGGGGATGAGAGGAATATTAAATCAGCTGTGATTGACTGGCAGAGCAGTCTCAATAGGCCAAATGGCCTAACCCTGCTCTTATGTTCTAAATGCTCCTAACGTATCTGCTTCTGCCACCAACACAGACAGTGCATTCCACGCAGCAACCATTCTGTGTAAAAAAAACTTACCTCTGACACACCCCCTACAATTTTCCTTCAATTACCTCAAAATTATGCCCCCTCATATTAGCCATTTCGCAAAAAGTCTCTGGCTAGCCATTCAATCTATTCCTTTTATCATCTTGTACACCTCCATTAAGTTACCTTTCATCCTCCCGCACTTCAAAGAGAAAAGCCCAAGCCTGCTCAACCTATCCTCATAAACCCTGCTCTCTAATCCAGGGAACATCCTGGTAAATCTCCTCTGCACCCTCTCTGAAGTTTCCACATCCTTCCTATAATGAATGAGGTGTCTAGAAATGAACACAATACTCCAAGTACTTGCATACAAGGACAGCCAAATTCCTTTGTATAACAACATTTCCCAAACTCTCACAATTTAAAAATGCTCAGGATTTCTGGAGGAAAATTGTCAGCTGACATTTCAGATCTGAACTGCAGTGAAAGCTCTTCATCTCGTTGGCACAGGCGGGTCTATGACCAGGTGAAGGAAGTTGACCCCAAATATTGAATGTCCATTTTCGCCACTGTGTTCCTCCAGGAAGTTGAGTACTCCTCCAGATTCTTGCAGCTGAAATCTCTGATGTTTCCTCCCTCAATGAACGACCTCAATTTTTCCCATATTGAGCCCTGTAGTTCCCACATTCCATTTGTCTATATCCTCATAAGGGGTGGTGGGGTGGAGATACACCTCTATCAAAGCAGATGTAAGGTGCTCCTTCCCTCTGCTAGTCTGCGGATCACCCTCGGTCAAGGTGTTGCACCTGCTTAGCCCCCTGATCAGGGTCACTTGAAGCCACCGGAACAGGTAGTGGATGGTCGTATGAGCAGCTGGTGCACATCATAAGATCTGGTTACACAACCACACTGACACCAGACAATCTCTGATGAGTATTGATAATGGCTAGGGTCACCTGTCTTGTAAAGACACTGCCCAGAAGGCAATGGCAAACCACTTCTGTAGTAAAATTTGCCAAGGAATCATGGTTATGGATAAGACCATGATCGCCCACGTCATAGCACATGGCGCATAATGATAATGATATCCTCATCCTCAGCAACACTCACATTCCTGTTGTGACATGAACAAAATCACCAGAGAGACTCTGAAGCTAGTGAATGTATAGTGCTTATAAAAAGTATTCGCCCTCTTTGGAAGGCTATCTGCAATTCGATGCCAGAGGAAGTAGTGGAGGCAGATACCATTACAACATTTAAAGGAACATGAATGGGAAAGGTATAGAGAAGTACAGGTTTAAGACAGGCAAATGGGATTAGCCTAGACTGGTATTATTCTTGCTCCCTCTATCCCCAACTCCCTGTATAGATAAATCCGGCTGAAAGGGTCTGCTTATAGTGCCTATAAAAACTATTCACTGCCCTTGGAAGTTTTCATGTGTTATTGTTTTACAACATTGAATCACAGTGTATTTCATCTGGCTTTTTTGACACTGATCAACAGAAACAACTCTTTCATGTCAAAGTGAAAACAAATTTCTACAAATTGGTCTAAATTCATTCCAATTGTTAAACATAAAATAATTGATTGAGTATTCACCCCCTTCAAGTCAATATTTAGTAGATGCACTTTTGGCAGCAATTACAGCCTTGAGTCAGTACGGATAGGTCTTATCAGCTTTGCACATCTGGACACTGCAATTTTTCTCCATTCTTCTTTCCAAAACTGCTCTAGCTCTGTCAGATTGCATGGGGATCATGAGTGAACAGCACTTTTCAAGAACAGCCACAAATTCTCGGTTAGATTGAGGTCTGGACTCTGACTTGGCCACTCCAGGACATTAATTTTGTTGTTTTTTAAGCCATTCCTGTGTAGCTTTGGGGTCACTATTTTGCTAGAAAACAAATCTTCTCCCAAGTCACAGTTTTCTTGCAAACTGTATCAGGTTTTCCTCCTGGATTTCCCTGTATTTTGCTGCATTCATTTTACCCTCTAACTACACAAGCCTTCCAGGGCCTGCTGCAAGTGAAGCATCCCCACAGTATGATGCAGCCACCACCGTGCTTCATAGAAACATAGAAAATAGGTGCAGGAGTAGGCCATTCGGCCCTTCGAGACTGCACCGCCATTTATTATGATCATGGCTGATCATCCAACTCAGAACCCCGCCCCAGCCTTCCCTCCATACCCCCTGACCCCCATAGCCACAAGGGCCATATCTAACTCCCTCTTAAATATAGCCAATGAACTGGCCTCAACTGTTTCCTGTGGCAGAGAATTCCACAGATTCACCACTCTCTGTGTGAAGAAGTTTTTCCTAATCTCGGTCCTAAAAGGCTTCCCCTCTATCCTCAAACTGTGGCCCCTCGTTCTGGACTTCCCCAACATCGGGAACAATCTTCCTGCATCTAGCCTGTCCAATCCCTTTAGGATCTTATACGTTTCAATCAGATCCCCCCTCAATCTTCTAAATTCCAATGAGCACAAGCCCAGTTCATCCAGTCTTTCTTCATATGAAAGTCCTGCCATCCCAGGAATCAATCTGGTGAACCTTCTTTGTACTCCCTCTATGGCAAGGATGTCTTTCCTCAGATTAGGGGACCAAAACTGTACACAATACTCCAGGTGTGGTCTCACCAAGGCCTTGTACAACTGCAGTAGTACCTCCCTGCTCCTGTACTCGAATCCTCTCGCTATAAATGCCAGCATACCATTCGCTATTAGGTCTCACTGTAGGTCTCATCTGCGCAGTCCGGCAGAGATGACTTCTCATGCTAGGCCAGGCGTGTCCCCCTCTCAATGGGGTATGATGCCCGCCGGCTATCCTCACCTGGTTTAGCCCGCCTGTCAAAGCAGTGTAGCAGAGCGTGGCCACTGTTGCATGCAAACACGTCTTGGAGCCACATGTGAGAGCTGGGAACCTGGTGCCTCCAAGCCTTGCCCACTTAAGTGTCTGTCTAAAAGCCTCTTAAACACAATAATAGTATTCTCTCCTCCACCTCCTCTGGTAGGTTCCAGATACAAAGAGTAGCTTTATTTATTTGCCACAAGTCCATCAAAACATGGAAACAACCAAAACAATCAAGGATTCCTCCCACCCCGGATATTCTCTCTTCTCCCTCTCTGGATGGGCAGAAGATACAAAAACTTGAGATCACATACCACCAGGCTCAAGGACAGTTTCTATCTCACTGTTATCAAGCTCTTGAAAGGACCTCTCATTCACTGCAGTTTAACTCGATCTCCCAGTCTACCTTGTCGTGGCTCCTGCAATTTAAGACTCTTCCTCAGGGCAGAAATGGCTAATGTGAGCAGCCATAATTTTAAGGTGATTGGAGGGAACTTTGGGGGGGTGGGATGTTAGAAGTAAGTTTTTTTTACATAAAATGTGACAAGAAAGCTTAACCCTCCATTTTTCTTTAATCCATATGCCCATCTATGAGTTTCTAAATGCCCTTAATGTAACCGCCACCCCTGGAAATCTATTCCAGGCCCTTCACCCTCTGTGTAAAAAAGCATACCCCTTACACTTCCTCCACTCACTTCAAAAGGATACTCTCTGGGATTAGCCGTTACCACCCTGGGAAAAAAAGGCCTGTGAAAATCTTAAGATTCTATATCCTCTGCTAGATTAAAAAATGATTGAACCGGAGCCAAGTGTAGAATAAGGTCCAGAGTTAACTCAGACTCAGAATAAACAAGACGACACCAAAAGGCAAAATCACTAGTAGTAGTACTAGAAATGGAACTCCTACCATTGAGCACAGAATGCTCAGCACGTGGCTTTTAAGTACAGACTTTCCATGAAGGAGTGTGGCAGGCAATAATTAACCGTCTGAGTCTTAAAGGGACAGCGGCAGCTAACCACTCTCCAGTGAATTGGAGTGCCGAAACTTGGATGCCTGCTGCTGTTCAGTCGCCGACCACGACAAAGAGAGTGACGAGTGCATGGAACGAGCTGCCAGTAGTGGTGGTACAGGCAGACACATGAGGAACATTTAAGAGACACTTACACAGGCACATGAATGAAAAGGAAATGGAGGGTTATGTGGAAGGGAACAGTTAGATTGACCTTAGAGTAGACTAAAAGGTGGCCACGACATTGTGGTTTAAAGCGCCTATACTGTGCTGTATGGTTCTAAGTTCTGATCATCCATTGCACCTTCTCTGTGCCTACAACACTATATTCTGCATCCCATTTTCCTATTTCTACCTCACTGTACTTCGGTAAGGCATGACCTGCCTGGTGGGAATGCAAACCAAAAGTCTGTTTTCACTCTGTCTTGGTACTTGTGTCATTAGTAAGCCAGCAGGGCGGTGTAGTGGTCAGCGTAATGCTTTACAACACCAGCTGTAAGATTGCAGTTCAGTTCCTGCTGCTGACCGTAAGGTCTTTGTACATTGTACCACAGACCCCGTAGGTTTAATCAGGAGCTGCAGTTTCCTCCCACATTTCAAGGATGTACGCTTTAAGGTTAGTCAGTTGTGAGCATGTTATGTTGGCACCAGAAGCGTGGCAAAATGTGTGGGCTGCCCCCCCACCAATCTGTACATTCAGACTGTGTGGGTCATTGATGCAAGTGATGCATTTCACCGAATGCTTCAATGTACATGTGACAAATGAAGCTCATCTACAGTACATCTTAGTACCAATAAACCTCATGAACTAATCTGTCAGCTTCTGGGCCTCATATCCCCTTACACGGCCCTCCATGCTGTTGTGTTTGATGCTGATGGTGGTGTGATGGGAATGATTAGGACTGGTTTCGATCTCCCCCCACAGGTATCGTGCTCTCGGACCTCATTGAGAAGTACTTTGTGTCCCCAACGCTCTTCAGAGTCATCCGCCTGGCACGCATCGGTCGGATTCTCCGGCTCATCCGAGGGGCCAAGGGGATCAGGACTTTGCTGTTCGCCTTAATGATGTCACTGCCAGCACTGTTCAACATCGGCCTCCTCCTGTTCCTGGTCATGTTCATCTATGCCATCTTCGGCATGGCCAACTTCGCCTACGTGAGGAAGGAGGACGGCATTGACGACATGTTCAACTTCGAGACCTTCGGCAACAGCATGATCTGCCTCTTCCAGATTACAACGTCCGCAGGCTGGGACGGCCTACTCAGCCCCATCCTGAACACCGAGAGCCCGGACTGTGACCCTTTGAAGGAGAACCAGGGCACGAGCGTCAAGGGAGACTGCGGCAACCAGTCGGTGGGGATTTTCTTCTTCGTCAGCTACATCATCATCTCCTTTCTCATTGTGGTCAACATGTACATCGCCATTATCCTGGAAAACTTCAGCGTGGCCACCGAGGAGAGCTCAGAACCTCTCAGCGAGGACGACTTCGAGATGTTCTATGAGGTGTGGGAGAAGTTTGACTCTGAGGCGACACAGTTCATTGAGTACTCGGCGCTGTCTGACTTTGCAGATGCCCTGAAAGAGCCCCTCCGTGTGGCCAAGCCCAACAAACTCAAACTCATCGCCATGGACCTGCCCATGGTGAGTGGGGACCGGATCCACTGCCTCGACATCCTCTTCGCCTTCACCAAGAGGGTGCTGGGGGAGTCGGGTGAGATGGATGCCCTCAAGCTGCAGATGGAGGAGAAGTTTATGGCGGCCAACCCCTCCAAGATCTCCTACGAGCCCATTACTACTACCCTTCGGAGGAAGCAGGAGGAGGTGTCCGCTATTGTCATCCAGCGGGCGTACAGGAGTCACCTGCTGCGCCGCTCGGTCCGCCAGGCGTCTTTTATGTACCGCCACCGGACCAGCGATGTGAACGTTATTGTGGAGGAGGCCCCGGAAAGAGAAGGGCTGATCGCTGTCATGATCAGGGAGAACTTCAGCCCCGAACTGGAGAGGTCAGAGACAATGTCCTCCTCCTCCTCTCCACCGTCCTACAACAGCGTCACCAGGGCCGCCAGTGAGAACATTGTGGTGAAAGTAACTGACCTCGGAACCCATGAATTAAGTGACTCGATCAGACGCCTCGACAGAGACAGGGAGTCTGTGGTGTAACAACAAATGCTTTCAACAATGTCTTGTTTACACATGCACGGTCGACATGCTTGTCATGGAAGATAAGGAGAGGAAAAAATTAAAGCTTTTTTTTCACTTCGTTGAAAGTTCAGGCTTAAGGGACGTGTTTGACCTTTGACCTTGGCTCTGCCAAGTTTTGCTTTGAGCTTTATATTAACAAGGAAGGAGCCACACGGGACTGTGGCGGTGATATCGATAATGTTGTGGGCTGGGATCAGGAAACAAAACACAACGCTATCACTACTTGCGTGCGATTAGTGATGGCCGTATGCATTTATTTGAGATAATATAATGGTGTGTCTCTTGCTGGATATGTATGACCTTGCATTAACAATTATCACAATTTCTGTAGCAAATGTAACACTTATTGCATATGTTATGGGTCTTTCATAAATTTATTATTATATTTGATATTTTTCTATCCGAAGCATATAAACGTTGGTTTTTGCACCAGGATTGAAGGCCCTGCCCCCTTGAACTTCAGGCCCCTTCTCCTGCAGCTGCACCAACAGAACCGCTCACCTTGGTTCAGGACAGCTCTTATGCTGCCACAGACCACCGACGCCGAGGGTGGCCCGGCACACCAAGCCCGCCTCCCCCGAAGCCTCCAGGCACGACAGCGCCGACCGAGAACCAGCGTCTGAGGAGGAGGAGGTGGTGGGGGTGTGCGAGGGACATGGGGGTGGCAGGGAGCGATGTTAACGGCTTGGACTTGTCCTTTCTCCCGAGTTGGCTGCTCACCGTGGGGTGGGGACAGAAAGTTAGCCGCAAAGAGACTCCAAGCAGGCGGGAAATGGACTGGCTTCCCTCCCCCGCCAACTGATGTGAAACCAAAACCAAACCAAAAACAAAAGACAGATGGAAAACATTTGACTCGTGTTGCTGAGATTGCACAGTTTTTATGCAACCTGTTTTTTTTTAAGTTATTCCATGTTCTTTCTTTCCTTTCTGTGTATTGTTTATTGCTGGGAATGTTGGTGACTTCAGAGTGTCCGCCTAACTCACCTCTGCTGCCTTCAAGGAGTTTACGTGATGTTCATCTGCAAAACAGAGACCCGACCCAGTCACCCAGGCAAAGGCCGAAGGCATTAACTCCTCGGCTGCATTTCATCAACAAAGAGATGAACCCCTTCGAACGTCTCATTTTTTTTTCTGTTTTATTTATTATGCGTTACGTAAATCGAGATAGGAATGCTTCTATCACGAATTAATGAAAGAGTGCCGCTTTAAATTGAAACAAAATCTGTGTGTCTTCTTTGCTCTTTACCTGCAGTTGGGTCGAACCTTTCACATCGGAAAAACACCTTTCTTCTCGGATCAGGCCATGGAATCTGAATTAGGTTTATGTCACTATCATATGTCATGAAATACGTTGTTTTGTGGCAGCAGAACATTACAATACACAATTTTTAAAAGCTAATTTATAATAAGATATATAATTCAATTAAATAAGTAGTGGGAAAAGACAGCAAAAAAATGGCTGAGGTTGTTAACGTTGTCCATTTATAAATCTGATGGTGGAGGGGAAAAAGATGTTCCTAAAACATTCAGTGTGTGTCTTCAGGCTCCTATACCACCTTCTTGATGAGGTCATATCCTGGGTGATGGGAGTCCTCAATGATGGATACTGCCTTTTGAGGCATCACCTTTTGAAGATAACCTGCTGTGGGAAATGTGTCTACTAGATGATTCGTTAGGGGAAATGGGGTGGGATGGTGTCATTTTATCGGTATTTTTACCTGATTTTCCCCATGGAATGAGTCTGGCCACTGGCTCGCCAATCACGGAAGATAATAGAGCGAAAACATAAACACAAGAGATTCTGCAGATGCCGGAACTGCAGAGTAACACACGTACAAAATGTTGAATGAAGTCAGCAGGTCACCCAGCATCGATGGAGAGGAATAAAGAACTGACTGAGTCAGATTTAATATCACTGGCATATGTTGTGAAATTTGTTGTTTTGCAGCAGCAGTATAATGCAATACACATTTTTAAAAGCTGTAATTTACAATAAGAAATATATATAATTAAGTAAGTCATGCCAAAAGACAGCAAGAAAATATATTATTGAAATAGTGTACATGGGTTTATTGTCCTTTCAAAAACCGGATGGCTTTGGAGAAGAAACCGTTCCTAAAACTTGGAGTGTGCGTCTTCAGGCTCCTGTAGCCCCTCCTTAGAGGTAGCAATGAGAAGAAGTCATGTCCTGGAGGATAGAACCATAGAACCACAGAAACTACAGCACAGAAACAGGCCCTTTGGCCCTTCTTGGCTGTGCCGAACCATTTTCTGCCTAGTCCCACTGACCTGCACACAGACCATATCCCTCCATACACCTCCCATCCATGTATCTGTCCAATTTATTCTTAAATGTTAAAAAAGAACCCGCATTTACCACCTCGTCTGGCAGCTCATTCCATACTCCCACCACTCTCTGTGTGAAGAAGCCCCCCCCAATGTTCCCTTTAAACTTTTCCCCTCTCACCCTTAACCCATGTCCTCTGGTTTTTTTCTCCCCTTGCCTCAGTGGAAAAAGCCTGCTTGCATTCACTCTATCTATACCCATCATAATTTTATATACCTCTATCAAATCTCCCCTCATTCTTCTACGCTCCAGGGAATAAAGTCCTAACCTATTCAACCTTTCTCTGTAACTGAATTTCTCAAGTCCCGGCAACATCCTTGTAAACCTTCTCTGCACTCTTTCAACCTTATTTATGTCCTTCCTGTAATTTGGTGACCAAAACTGAACACAATACTCCAGATTCGGCCTCACCAATGCCTTATACAACCTCATCATAACATTCCAGCTCTTATACTCAATACTTCGATTAATAAAGGCCAATGTACCAAAAGCTCTCTTTACGACCCTATCTACCTGTGACGACACTTTTAGGGAATTTTGTATCTGTATTCCCAGATCCCTCTGTTCCACTGCACTCCTCAGTGCCTTACCATTAACCCTGTATGTTCTACGTTGGTTTGTCCTTCCAACGTGCAATACCTCACACTTGTCAGTATTAAACTCCATCTGCCATTTTTCAGCCCATTTTTCCAGCTGGTCCAAGTCCCTCTGCAGGCTCTGAAAACCTTCCTCACTGTCTACTACACCTCCAATCTTTGTATCATCAGCAAACTTGCTGATCCAATTTACCACATTATCATCCAGATCATTGATATAGATGACAAATAACAATGGACCCAGCACTGATCCCTGTGGCACACCACTAGTCACAGGCCTCCACTCAGAGAAGCAATTTTCTACCACCACTCTCTGGCTTCTTCCATCGAGCCAATGTCCAATCCAATTTACCACCTCTCCATGTATACCTAGCGACTGAATTTTCCTAACTAACCTCCCATGCGGGACCTTGTCAAAGGCCTTACTGAAGTCCATGTAGACAATATCCACTGCCTTCCCTTCATCCACTTTCCTGGTAACCTCCTCGAAAAACTCCAACAGATTGGTCAAACATGACCTACCACGCACAAAGCCATGTTGACTCTCCCTAATAAGCCCCTGTCTATCCAAATGCTTGTAGATTCTGTCTCTTAGTACTCCCTCCAACAACTTACCTACTACTGACGTTAAACTCACCGGCCTATAATTTCCCGGATTACTTTTCGATCCTTTTTTAAACAACAGAACAACATGAGCCACTCTCCAATCCTCCGGCACTTCACCCGTAGACAGCGACATTTTAAATATTTCTGCCAGGGCCCCCGCAATTTCAACACTAGTCTCCTTCAAGGTCCGAGGGAACACACTGTCAGGTTCCGGGGATTTATCCACTTTAATTTGCCTCAAGACAGCAAGCACCTCCTCCTTTTCAATCTGTACAGTTTCCATGGTCCCACTACTTGATTCCCTCAATTCCATAGATTTCATGCCAGCTTCCTTAGTAAATACAGACGCAAAAAACCTATTTAAGATCTCCCCCATTTCCTTTGGTTCCGCACAAAGCCGACCACTCTGATCTTCAATAGGACCAATTTTATCCCTTACAATCCTTTTGCTCTTAATATACTTGTAAAAGCTCTTTGGATTATCCTTCACTTTGACTGCCAAGGCAACCTCATGTCTTCTTTTTGCCCTCCTGATTTCTTTCTTAAGTATTTTCTTGCACTTCTTATACTCCTCAAGCACCTGATTTACCCCCTGTTTCCTATACATTTCATATAACTCCCTCTTCTTCTTTATCAGAGTTGCAATATCCCTTGAGAACCAAGGTTCCTTATTCCTATTCAATTTGCCTTTAATCCTGACAGGAACATACAAACTCTGCACTCTCAAAATTTCCCCTTTGAAGGCTTCCCATCTACCAATCACATCTTTGCCAGAGAACAACCTGTCCCAACCCACGCTTTTTAGATCCTTTCTCATTTCTTCAAATTTGGCCTTCTTCCAGTTCAGAACCTCAACCCTAGGACCAGATCTATCCTTGTCCATGATCAAATTGAAACTAATGGCGTTATGATCACTGGAACCAAAGTGCTCCCCTACACAGACTTCCGTCACTTGCCCTAATTCGTTTCCTAACAGAAGATCCAATATTGCATCCCCTCTAGTTGGTCCCTCTATATACTGATTTAGAAAACTTTCCTGAACACATTTTCCAAACTCTAAACCATCTAGACCCCTAACAGTATGGGAGTCCCAATCAATGTATGGAAAATTAAAATCCCCTACCACCACAACTTTATGTTTCCTGCAGTTGTCTGCTATCTCTCTGCAGATTTGCTCTTCCAAGTCTCGTTGACTATTGGGTGGTCTGTAATACAATCCCACTAATGTGGCCATACCTTTCCTGTTTCTCAGCTCCACCCATAAGGACTCAGTAGACAAGCCCTCTAATCTGTCCTGCCTGAGCACTGCTGTAATATTTTCCCTAACAAGCAATGCTAATTAGATGGGGGTCCCTAATGATGAATGCCACCTTTTTCAGGCACTGCCTGCTGAAGGCTGAGTGCTTGAAATTGACCTGCAGAGTATCTCCAGCATTTTGTATATAAAAGGGGAAAGAGCTCGCACATTTAAAGATAGATAGATAGATAGATATACTTTATTAATCCCGAGGGAAATTTGGTTTCGTTACAGCCGCACCAACTAAGAATAGAGCATAAATATAGCAATACAAAAAACCCCAACAATCAAACAACAAAATGCAAACTATGCCAGATGGAAAATAAGTCCAGGATCAGTTATTGGCTCAGGGTGTCTGACCCTCCACGGGAGGAGCTGCAGGTTCGATGGCCACAGGCAGGAACGACCTCCCAAGTGTTGTATCACCGTGGAATGTGGCCAAAGTCCAACAGTAAAAAGTTCAATATCCAGTCTGCAAACATTCCTCCATCGTAATATACCCCGGATTGCAAGTCCCTTTCCTAACCCCATGCCTCTCATCACTTTATCCAGACTGTGAACCACTTATAGCAATAGGCCCCTTGGGCCCTCAAGCCTACTCTGCCATTTAATTAGATCATGGCTAATCTGATTTAACTCCTAAATTCCACTCCGCTCCTCATAAACTTGCTTGTCAAGGATATATCTACCTCTGCATTATCAATATTTAAAGTTCTCCCTCTCTCTTTCCCAGTTCTGATGAAGAGTCATAGACCAGAAACATGGACTGTTTTTCTCCCCCACAGATGCTGACTGACCTTCTGATTGTTACCAGCACTTCTCCGACCCTGCCAGGACTCCTCCGGGGTGGGGGGTGGGGGGGGTCAGGATTATACTTCAATCAAGTAAGTTAGCTTAAAGGTAGCACATTGAATGGTACAGGCCCTTCAGCCCACGATGCCTTGCCTATCTTTTAACCTACTCCAAGATCATTCTGCAGCAGGGGTTACCTACCTGGGGTTCACAGACCCCTTGCTTAATGGTGTTGGTCCACAGCATGACAAAGGCTGGGAACCCCTGGTCTAAAGCTTCCCTCCCAAATAAATACAGAAGAAAAGTCTAGTATTAGTTACTGTGATTATGAAACTATCAACGGGTCTTCAAAATCTATATGTCCCCTTTAGAAGAAATATGCCATCCTCACCTGGTCTGGTCTGTATGTGACTCCAGACCCAACAATGTGATTGACTCTTACCTGTGTCCTGAACCAGCCCAGCAAATCACTAAGTACAGGAAACAAAAATATAGGCACATGATTGAAACCCACATTCTAAAAATGAATGTAAAAGGAAATTACAGCTTGGACAGGCTACTCTTGGAATGTTGTGAATAATCTCTTCAAAGTAAATCTATTAGCAAAGTACATATAAGGTAACCATATACAGCCCTGAGATGTGTTTACTCGCAGGCATACACAGTAAATCCAAGAGACACAATATAATCAATGAAAGATCGCACCCAACAGGGTGGACAAACAAACAGTGTGCAAATGACAACAAACTGTGTAAATACAAATGAGAAAAAAAATAACAATGAATAAATAAGCAATAAATATTGTAAACGTGAAATGAAGAGTCCCTGAAAGTGAGTCCATAGATTGTGGAAACGGTTCCATGTTGGGGCAAGTGAACTTATTCCCTCTGGTTCGAGAGCCTGATGGTTGAGAGGTAATAACTGTTTCTGAAGCTGGTGGTGAGGGTTCTGAAGCCCTGCTGGCAGAAGCAAGGACAGAACGTCAGCACTGGATTACCAGAATATTCTTTTGGCCTCCAGTTCAGATTTACCAGCATTTGGTATTAGTATTCATCGTTCAAAGTAAATTTGTTATCTAAGATGTATATGTCACCATATACTACCCTGAGTTTCTTGCAGGCATTCACAGTAGAATAAAGAAATACAATAGAATCAATGAAAAACTAAAATCTACACACAAAGACCGACAAGCAACCAATGCGTAAAAGGCAACTGTGCAAATAAAAAACATACAAATAAATAAATACTGAGAAGATGACTTGTAGGGTCTTTGAAAGTGAGTTCATAGGTTGTGTAATCAGATCAGTGTTGTTATCCATGCTGGTTCAGGAACCTGATGGTTGAAGGGTAATAACTGTTTCTGAACCTGGTGGTGTGGGACCGAAGACATCTATATGTCCTTGCCTACGGCAGCAGTGAGAAGAGAGCGTGATCTGAATGGTGGCAGTCCTTGATGATGGATGCTGCTTTCCTGTGACAGTGATCCTTGTAAATGTGCTTACTGGCAGGGAGGATTTTTCCTGTGATCGACTGGGCTGTATCCACCACCTGTTGTAGAGTTTTCCTCCCTGGGCATTGGTGTTTGCATACCAGGCCTTATTGCCATTAGTATTGATTTAATATTGTCACATGTACCAAGACACAGTGAAAAGTTTTGTCTTGCATACTCTCTATATGGATCAGATCATTATACAGTGCATCGGAGAGAGCAAAACAATTATAATAGAATTAGGGAGTAGATTTTTTCGGAGTGGTTCTCACCAAATTTCCCTACTTTGGCGCCATCTTGCATCAATCTTCTTATTTGTGTTTCCATCTATTGCTCAGTATGCATCACCAATCTGCTATGCCTCAGAAATGAAAACGCCATTATTTTTGAAACACAGTCTATCTCCAACAACGCTAACATAAGAATGGACCAATTCCTATTTGAACTTCAGTGAAAATGGGAGTTGTAAAGAATTATTTAGAATTTAAAGTGTAGGAATGGCCAGATGATAGGCCCTCTAATCATTCTTCCTGCACTGTGCTAGTGTTGGACTCTAGGCCAGGTGGACAGGAACTACAATGGGTAAAGAGGGACCATCCATCTGCTAAATTCCACCCATTTTGGATAGACAGAGTCTGATTAGAAAGAGACAGCATGGAAAGTCATGCTTGATGAACCTATTAGCGTTTTTGAAGAGGCGACCAAAAAAAAAGTAGATAAGGTTATGGCAGTGGGTAATATCCATTTGAATTCTGTAAGGCCTTCAACATGGTCCTGTGTAAGTTACTAGTCTGGAAGGTTAGGGGTCATGGAGTTCAGGGAGATCTAAAATTGGCCCAATGGTAGGAAGCAGAAGATGGTGGTTGGAGGTTGTTTCTCAGAATGAAGACCAGTGTGCTGCAGGGGTCAGTGCTGGGACCCTTGTTACTTACAGTATTGTGCAAAAGTCCCAGGCACATATAATAGCTAGGGTCCACAGTACTGCAATAATTTTATGTATTACACTGTACTGCAGCCACAAAAAAAATTATGACACCTGTGAGTGATGATAAACCTGATGCTGATAATGGGTCTCTGTTGTGGACTGAGAGTGGGACGAGGACAGGGAGAGGGGAATTGGTTGTGAAAAGGAGAAGAGAGAGAGGAGGGAGCAGGAAGCACCAGGGAGACATTCTGTAATGATCAATAAACCAATTGTTTGGAATCAAGCAACACACATAAAAGTTGCTGGTGAACGCAGCAGGCCAGGCAGCATCTCTAGGAAGAGGTGCAGTCGACGTTTCAGGCCGAGACCCATCGTCCTTGATCACAGGGGGCTCTTGATCAGTGAGCCGAGGAGTGGCGAATGGTTTTCAATACAGATAAGTGTGAGAGTGATGTACTTAGGAAAGTCAAACTGACATTGGGTTTATACTATGGACGCTAGGGCACTAGAGTGAGTAATGGAACAGAGGGACTGAGGAGTACAAGTACATAATTCATTGAAAGTGGTATCAAAGGTAGACAGGGTGGTGGGTGAAAAAGGCACTTAGCAGGCTGGCCTTCCTCTGTCAGGGCATTGAGTATAGGAGCTGCTACATTTTGTTGTGTTTTGTTACATTTTAGGCCAGCTGGTGGCGTAGTGGCATAAGCGCTGGACTTCGGGGCGAGAGGTCCCGAGTTGGAATCTGGCCGGCTCCCTTGCGTGCTCTCCATCCGTCCCTGGGTTGAATGTCGAGCTAAAAACTCGACCTCGTTAAAAAAAACCTGGAGAAGGATGGGCTCTGCCAGGTTTCAGGTGGCTAAGACACGCCGTACAATGAGCATACCAAAAAGCTTGTCATGATGGCGCCCCCACGACTCCACCAGGAGTTAAGAGCACGCACACACACATATTTTGTTGCTGTTGCAGTTGTGAAAGCTGGAGAGATTGCACTTGGAATACTATGTACAATTTTAGTCACCCTGTTATAGGAAAGATGGAATTAAACTGGAAAGAGAGCAGAAAGAATTTATGAGGATGTCGTCAGAACTAGAGGGTTTGAGTTACTGAGAGGTTGGCAAAGCTAAATCCTCCTTGGAGCACAGGAGAGTGAGGGATACGCTTTCAGAAATGTTGAAAATGATCAGAGGCATAGCTAAAGCAGATAATTATGTCTTTTTCCCAGGGTAGGAGAGTCCTAAATGGGGGGGAGGGGCATAAATTTAGAGCAGGGGTTCCTAACCTTTTTTATACCATGGAGTCTTACCATTAACTGAGGGGTCTGTGGACCCCACGTTGGGAACTCCTGATTTAGAGTGAGTGAGGAAAGATTTAAGAGGGTCCTGAGGGAGGGTGGTGAGAATAGAGAACGAGCTGCCAGTGGAAGTATTTGAGGCAGGTGCAGGTACAACAAGAAGCACTTGGATAGATACAGTACATGGAGGGGTGGGACTAAGGGGGGATATGGGTCAAATGCATGAAATTAGGACTCTCCCTGGCACTTACCCCTGCATGTTATAAACTGTGGGAATGGCTTCATTGAGCACCTCTGCAACATCTGCCACAAGCAGGACTTCCTAGTGGCCAAACATTTTACTTCTGATTCCCATTCCCCTTCTGACATATTGATCCACGGCCTCCTCTTGTGCCAAGATGAGGCCACCCTCAGGGTGGAGGAGCAACACCTTATAATCCACCTGGGTACCCTCCAACCTGATGCTATGAA
Organism: Mobula birostris; assembly: GCF_030028105.1. NCBI lineage: Eukaryota > Metazoa > Chordata > Chondrichthyes > Myliobatiformes > Myliobatidae > Mobula > Mobula birostris. Next base: position 217,045,259 of record NC_092372.1, on the reverse strand, counting down.
TATCTATTTCTCCTTCCGGTAAACAAATTTCCCTCTCCTTCCTCTATTCCCCACTCTGACCTTTCACTTTTTCTCACCTACCTATTACTTCCCCCTGGTCCCCTCCTCCTTCCTCTTCTCCTATTGTCCACTCTCCTCTCCTATCCGATTCTTTCTTCTCTAGCCTTTGACCTTTCCCACCCACCTGACCACTCTGCCTAAAAATCTTGCCCCACACATCTCCTTTCAATCTTTCCCCTCCATCTTTAATGTATGTTATCTAGTATTCAACATTCCTACCATGCGGAAAAAAGACTATCTACCTGATCTATGCCTCTCATACCTTTACAAACCTCTGTCAGGTCTCCCTTCAGCCTCCAACACTCCAGCAAAAGCAATCCAACTTTCAAACACAAGAAAGTTTGCAGATGCTGAAAATCCAGAGCAACACACACAAAATGCTGGAGGAACTCAGTAGGCCAGGCAGCATCTATGGAAAAGAGTAAACAGTCAACGTTTCGGGCCGAGACCATTTTTCAGGACTGTGAGGGAAGAGCGGAGATGCCTGAACTAAAAGGCGGGCAAGATTTTTTACATAGAGTGCTGAATGCTTGAACTGGGTAGGTGGGGTAGTGCTGGAGACATACAATAATGGCAATCTGAGGCTTTTAGACGGACACATGGATATACAGGGAATGGAGGGATGTGGATCACATGCAGATGGAAGTGATTACTTTCAATTGGCATCATGTTTGATGCAGACACTTTACGCTGAAGGATCTATCCCAGTGTTAGAAGTTTTTTGTCTCCATATTGTAAAAAAAAAGGATTGTAGGAATGCTTCCACAAATAAGAGTTTTTTTACCTCTCTTCGAAGATCAGACTACCATTAATTCTGTAGACTTATAACTGACAGGTGACATGTAGAAGACATTAAGGATGTAAAAGGGGCGACCAAAAAATGGTTCCAAAACAAAACCATAAAACATAGGAGTAGAATTAAGTGATTTGGCCACTCAAGTCTGCTCCGCCATTCCATCTGGCTGATTTAATAACCCCCCTCAACCCCATCCTTCTACCTTTGCCCCATAACCTTTGACATCCTTACTAATCCTGAACCTATCAACTACTGCTTTAAATATGCCCAACAGCCATCAGCAAATGAATTTCACAGATTCACCACCCTCTGGCTAAAGAAATTCCTCCTCAATCCTGTTCTGAAGGGGCATCCATCTATTCTGAGGTTGTGCCCTCTGGTCCTGGACTCCCCCACTATAGGAAACATCCTCTCCATGTCCACTCTATCTCGGCCTTTCAATATTTGATAGATTTTATTGAGATTCCCCCATCTAGTTTCCACTTACAAAATTAGATCAAAGAGCCAGCAATTCGACACAGTCATTAATAAAGCCAACAGGTAACTCACAAGAGTGTTTCCATTCAGAAAGTAGTGAGAGTGCGGAGCGGTGTACCTGAAATGAATACCTTCTGTTCATTTTGGAAGTTCAGTTAAAAACATGACGACAGGGTCGTAGAAAGGAGCTTTTGGAACATTGGCCTTCATAAACAAATGTACTGAGTACAGGAGTTGGGATGTTATATTGAGGTTGTATAAGGCATTGGTGAGGCCTGATTTTGGAGGATTGTGAGCAGTTCTGGTCACCTACCTAGAGGAAGGATATCAGTAAGCTTGAAAGAGTGCAGAGAAACTTTATAACGATGTTACTGGAACTTGAGGAGCTAAGTTATACAAAGGTTGAATAGATTGGAATTTGTTCCCTAAAGCAGCGGTTCCCAATTTTTTTTGCATTGCACCCACTATTAACTGAAGAGTCCATGGGCCCACGAGCCTAGAGTATAGGAGGAGATTTGATTGAGGTACACAAAATTATGAGGGGCATAGATAGGGTAAATACAAGCAGGCTTTGTCTGCTGAGGTTGGGTGAGACTAGAACTAGAGGTCATAGGTTATGAGTGAAAGGTGAAATGTTCAAGGGGAAGTTGAGAGGGAATTTCTTCACTGAGAGGGTGGTGTGAGTGTGGAATAAGCTGCCAGAGGAAATGGTTGGTGCGGGTTTGATTTTAACATTTAAGAGAAATTTGATTAGGCACTTGGATGGGAGGGGCATGGAGGGCTATGATCTGGATGCAGGTCAATGGGACAAGCCAGATTTATAATTTAGCATGGACTTGACAGGCCAGAGGGCCTGTTTTGGTGCTGTGGTGTTCTATCACTCTGTCTGCAGCTGCGGTGAGTGAAGGTGGCTGACGCAGAGGGTAATGGACTGACAACGAGAAAGAAAAATGTTAGTGGTTTAAGCTGGTGCGGAACGGTAGACAGTGTGGAGCAACACTGGTCACATAGGAACATCCTCTGCGATAGTCAGGGAAATGGACGGCAGCTTCCGGTCATTTTTTATTGCTGCCTCAAGCCAATCAGCTAATGATTTCCTTAATCTCAATAGACACTATCCCAAGAACATGGTTATTGTCAATCAGAAGATGTATTGGTATTGATTATTATTGTCACATGTACCAAGATAAAATGAAAAGCTTGTCTTGCATACTGTTCATACAGACCAAATTACTACACAGTGCATTGAGCTAAAATGAGTTAAAACAATAACAATGCAGAATAAAGTGTAAAAGCTACCAAAAAAGTGCAGTGAAGATAAACTATAAAGTCAAGATCATCAAGATCATTATCAGGTCAAGAGTCCATTTTATCATACAAGAGGTCTTGGTCAAGAGTCTGAGAACAGCGGGGTAGAAGCTGTCCTTGAGCCAGATGGTATGTACTTTCAGGCTTTTTTTATCTTCTGCCTGATGGGACAGGTGAGAAGAGGGAATGTCCACGGGGAGTGGGGTCTTTCATTACGCTGGCTGCTTTACTGAGGCAGTGAGAAGTGTAGACATAATCCACAGAGGGGAGGCTGGTTCCTCTGATGTGCAATGCTGTGCGCACAATTTTCTGAAGTTTCTTGTGGTCACGCGCAGAGCTGTTGCCGTACCAAACTGTTATTTATCTTATTCAGCGATACAGCATGGTCACCCCCTCCAGCCCTTCAAGCCACGCCGCTCAAGCAACCTCCCAAAAAACCCGATAAACCCCAACCTAATCACGGGACAATTTACAATGACCCAGTACGTCTATGGCCTGTGGAAGGAAACCGAAGGACCTGGAGGAAACCCATGCATTTCACGGGGAGGACGTACAGAGACTCCTCACAGAACGGCACCGGAAATGAGCTCCTAACTCTAGAACGCCCCGAGCTGTAATAGTCTCGCACTAACCGCTAGTTTACTGTGGCGACAAGACAGAATGCATTGATAAAAATTGATGGAGTCATGCCCAATTTATTTCGCCCTCTGAGGAAGCTGAGGCTTTGGTGAGCTTTCCTGGACGACAACATCAACGTAGTTGGGCTAGGACAGGCCATTGGTGATGCTGACATCTCGGAACTGGAAGCCCTGAACCGCAGCACAACAGAATGTTCCCATCCTAATCTCTGTGGCAACTTGTGTTTCAGAATACAGGGAATATGAACTTGGAGTCTGGGTTGGCATAATAATTGGCTCCCTTTTCCAGGTACAATGCAGAAGTTATCTGAAACATTGACCACTAGATTAATACACAGTCAAGCAATCTAAAAGCATTGGTGATTTGCATTAAAAAATGATCTCCCAGGTGGAACTTACTTTATCAGAGGGCACTTATATAAATCACATCTCATTTGGACAGTGCAGACAGACTGAGGAGAAGCAATCAATGAGTATCCAGTGAGGTTAATTGAACCCAATTAAATCAGAGTTGCCGATGTCATAAGTACGGCGTACAGCCAGATTGGAATCAATGGAGAGTAATGAAGGAACCCGGGTGAAAATGGGATTAGAATTGGAATTGGTTTATTATTTCAATTTTAAGTTCCTGAGTGTCAAGATCTCTGAAGATCTAACCTGGTCCCAACATATCGATGCAACTATAAAGAAGGCTATATTAGGAGTATCATGGAGAGCATTCTGACGGACTGCATCACTGTCTGGTATGGGGGGTGGGGCTACTGCACAAGATCGAAAGAAGCTACTGAAAGTTGTAAAATTAGCTCCGTCTTGGGGACTAGCCTCCATCATATCAAAGACATCTTCAAGGAGCAATGTCTCAGAAAGGCAATATCCATCATTAAGGACCCCCATCACCTGGGACATGCCCTCTTCTCACTGTTACCATCAGGAAGGAGGTACAGGAGCCTGAAGGCACACACTCAATGATTCAGGAACAGCTCCTTCCCCTTTGCCATCCGATTCCTAAATGGACATTGAACCTCACTTAAACACGAGGAAATCTGCAGATGCTGGAATTTCAAGCAACACACATAAAAGTTGCTGGTTAACGCAGCAGGCCAAGCAGCATCTCTAGGAAGGGGTACAGTGGACGTTTCAGGCCGAGACCCTTCGTCAAGACTTCGTTAGTCTCGGCCCGAAACGTCGACTGTACCTCTTCCTAGAGATGCTGCTTGGCCTGCTGCGTTGAACCTCACTTATATTATTTCTGTTTTTGCACTATTTTTAATTTAACTATTTAATACAAATTTAATACTCACTGTAATGTAGTGATTGAATTATTTATTTATATATTTATCATGTATTTCATAGTACTGTTGCCACTAAGTTAACAAACTTGACGACATATGCCAGTGATATTAAACCTGATTCTGATTATTGTCGCATGTATGAAGATACAGTGAAAAACTTAGCTTTGCATGCTGTCCACACAGATCGTTCCAAACATAGAATACATTAAGGTAATACAAATGGATAAGCAATAACCGAATGCAGAATGTAGTGTTAAAGATACGGAGAACGTGCAGTGCAAGTAGATGAACAAGGTGCAAGGCCATGATGAGGTAGACTGAGAGATTGAGAGTTCATCTATAAAGTAAATTGGTAATTTTTTTAATGTATCTATTTCAGGGCCATGATGAGTTATCCTGGAAAATCAAGTTCATAGTAATAGAGTACTACAGCACAGAAAGAGGCCCTTCAGCCCATCTAGCCCATGCTGAATTGATATTTTGCCTCATCCCATTGACCTGTACCTGCACCATAGCCCTCCATGTACTTATCTAAACTTCTCTTTAATGTTGCAATCAAACCTGCATCCACAACTTCTGCTGGCAGCTCATTTCACACTCATACCACTTACTGAGTGGAGAAGTTCCCTCCTTAGGTTCCCCTTAAATATTCCATCTTTCACCCTTAACCTATGACATATAGAACATAGAAATTTACAGCACATTACAGGCCCTTCGGCCCACAATGTCGTGCTGACCATGTAACCTACGCTAGAGACTGCCTAGAATTTACCTAGCACATAGCCTCTATTTTTCTAAGCTCCATGTACCTATCTAAGAGGCTCTTAAAAGACCCCATTGTATCTGCTTCCACCACCACTGCCGGCAGTGCATTCCACGCACCCACCACTCTCTGTGTGAAAAACCTACCCCTGATATCCACTCAGAACCTACTTCCAAGCACCTTAAAACTATTCCCCCTCGTTAGCCATTTCAGCCCTGGGAAAAAGCCTCTGGCTATCCACACGATCAATGCCTCTCATCATTTTATACACCTCTATCAGGTCTCCTCTCATCCTCTGTCGCTCCAAGGAGAAAAGGCCAAGTACACTCAACCTATTCTCGTAAGGTACGCCCTCCAATCCAGGCAACATACTTGTAAATCTCCTCAGCACTCTCTCTATAGTATCCACATCCTTCCTGTAGTGAGGTGACCAGAACTGAACACAGTACTCCAAGTGGGGTCTGACCAGGGTCCTATATGGCTGTAACATTACCTCACGGCTCTGGTATGATCTCTAGTTCAAGTCTTATACGACCTCAGTGGAAAAAGTTTGCTTGCAATTGCCCTATCTGTGCCCTAATAATTTTGCATACCTCTATCAAATCTCCCTTCATTCTCCTACACACGAGGTACAAAAGTCCTAATCTAATCAACCCTTTGCTTTAACTCAGGTCCCCAAGTCCTGGCAACATCCTTGTAAATTTTCTCTGTCCTCTTTCAATCTTAGACCACAAGACCAGAGGAGCAGAATTAGGCAAATTGGCCCATCAAGTTTTTCTGCCATTCCATCATGGCTGACTGATGATCCCTCTCAACCCCACCTTATTGAACTCTTTCCTGTAGGTAGGTGACCAGAACTACTCCACATTTGGCCCCACCAGCGTCTTACATAACTGCAACATCTTTATTGTTTTAAGTGGTCTATTCAAGAGTGTGGGAATGCCGATCTATTAGTGAGAAAATTGCAGGGAAAGCTGTAAAAACCTAGCAGGTCAGGCAGCATCTGTGGAGAGAAAAATAACAGAAGAGTGTTTTCTGTGCTATAGGACTCAAGTTATTATGTAGCTCGTTGTCACATTGATTTCAAATGACACTTGTGTGAAGTCTTCAGATGTTTTACGTGAAAGGGGTTATATAAATACAAAGAGCTATATAAATACACTTTCATGTTGTTGAGACTGACATGCTCATAAACCAGAAGCAATAAAGTATTGAGGGGAGATGGTTTACTGAGTGGCTGTAGAACTATCTACAGAGTGGGGTTAAGGTTAAGGAGCTCAATATTGTAAATAGAACTGAGTGATTGTCAGCTCCTGTCACACATTTCTACTA